>NC_080670.1:113670395-113894806 GCF_030247195.1 Topomyia yanbarensis
ATATATATATATATATATATATATATATATATATATATATATATATATATATATATATATATATATATATATATATATATATATATATATATATATATATATATATATATATATATATATATATATATATATATATATATATATATATATATATATATATATATATATATATATATATATATATATATATATATATATATATATATATATATATATATATATATATATATATATATATATATATATATATATATATATATATATATATATATATATATATATATATATATATATATATGGGAGCGTTATACCTTTCAGATGAAACTAAGTTTGCGAAAATCGGTTCAGCCATCTCTGAGAAAATTGTGTGAGTTTAAATGACACACACACATACACACATACATACAGACATTTGCCGATCTCGACGAACTGAATCGAATGGTGTATGACACTCGGCCCTCCGGGCCTCCGTTAAAAAGTCGATTTTTACAGTGATTGTATAGCCTTTCTTTATATGAGAAAGGCAAAAAAATAATTCATAATGCTTCCGTACGAGATGAAGCTATGGAATTTTGTTCCGTACCGTTCAGTGAAAATGAAATTTTCTTTTCCAAATGCCTTGGAGTAAATTTGGTCCCGTTAATATCGTACCGTATCGCGAAAATATTTATTTCCAAACGCATTGGAGTTAAATGGAGTATCGCTTACAATAAGAATAGTTTTAGCGGTAAAGAAAAATAAAATCTATTGAAAGTTGAAGTTAAAAATGTCCGCCATTGTGGAGCACATGAAGGAGTATTGAATTGAAGATTATATATGGTATAGCAATAGTGAAATAGCATTAGTGCGACGTTGAACACTTGTTACGAGAGCAATTTCATCCAAAAAGTGTAGATCAGTTAAATTTCCGACGAATAAAAGTGAGTTCCCATGTATCCAAATTCCCGTACCGGAAAATTTTAATTAAATTTATACTGCCAAAAAATTTAATTAAAATTTTCCACTCCGTAACAGGGGGTAATGTAACCTCAAGTGCTAACGCTAGTTTCACCCAAGTGATCTCTCATGCGACAGGAAATGTCGCAACCGTTTGTAGCATCAGAGGTGATGTCGCAGAGTTGTCGCGATTCATTTTATAATTATTTTTGCCATCTCTTTCCCCCAACGATAGCAGCGATAATTACGAACAATTAAATTAGAAACAATTACCTAAAAATCAGACCATTTCGATTCTGCGCAAGAAAACTCAAGCCTCTTTACAAATTGGCCTTCTTACGGAGCAGTTCAGTGATAGTGATAGTTAAAAATCCAACAAAGTGAATATTGACCACGAGGAGCTGAGTGAGTTAAAGTTTAGGATTGACTATCAAATATTATATGTATAACATCATATTTCTAGACATACGAAACATCATAAATATAAAAGTACACAGTACCGTTGATGATATGTCCTCGCAAAGCGAGCAATCGTAAAATTTGGGGAAAAGTAAGTTGTGACCCCAAAGTAATATCATGCACTATCTTTAACATCTCTCTATGTGTAGAAGAACTGCTCCATACAGTATCAATTGCCATTTGCAAAGAAAGATCTGTGAGCGAATTGTAAAAGCAGTACAGGTATGTTAGAATTTAATGCGTGCTGGTCAACATAATAGTGAGACACGTGTTTCTCGTCTCAAGGCAAACTAAACCTTCAGGCGAAGGTTTTTATCTTCGGTAGGTTCTGATCAGTGTTACAGGGAATCACCGAGGCGATTTTAGCTTGCACACGTGTTTGAAACGTGGTTTCGGCCATACGTCTCATATTGTCCGTAGGGGAACAACGCCAGTCTCCCTGAGCCAAGGGACACAATCGCTCAGCGTTCTAAGACGCCGCCTAGCGCCGGTGTATGATTAATGATTTAAGTTATGAGTTTTTGAGTTCTATGAATTGAACCATTTTTCAACCACTGATAACTCAGAAACTCTTAGTTGTACGGAAAAAACTATTAATAATAAAAAGTGCATTTTCGAATGAGCTCACCAATGAAAATCTGATATAGTTTTTTTTGTTATTTATGTTATGAATTCTGCAAATGTTAGAAACATATTGAAAAGCAAGCTTGGACTAATAATTCTTTTATTCTATGAAAAAATTTATAATTATATTGAGAACCTTATTACTTTTCGATATATTTCAATTAAAGTTGGCCCCTTAACATAGCATTTAATGTAAAATTGCCCTTTTTAAATCTTATAATTGTAATATCTCGCAAAACATTTTGAGATCCACTGCAAAATGTTTACACAATATTTTTAACATGATTTTTATTATTTAAAGAAAAAATAAGCAAAAAAATTTATCTAACTTTCAAAAAAAATCTCAATTTTTCCGGCAAGCTCATACGAAAGTGCATCTTTTTAAATTTAATAATTTTCCATGCATCAATTACTTTCCGAGCTTCCAGCGATTAAAAAATGTTCAATTTTTCTAACTTCAAAAGCTGAAACCTCATACCTATATTATATTCAGCCATAACAAAAATACCTGTCAAATATTTATAGCTAAAGAATGCAAGAACAAAATTTAGAAAGAACTAAAATTTTATTTGTAAATCTGACGTTGATTGGCTCGTACGGTGCATAAAAGTTATCATCGATGTCTAAACTATCTTTCGTAAATGAAACGAAATGATTCGTTCTTTTATCAATTGTTTTAAGTAGTATAAATATTTTTGGAAAGGGTAAATTTATTTTTCGTACATAAAAGGAAAAAAAATGTATTTCTTTATTACATCGGATCTTTTTGGATCGATGTTTGACAACATCGATTTTATTTCACAGTGCTCGCCCCTATTGTGTACTACAAAAATAGTTATACTTGCGAAACTTATCCATATATATTTCGATAACAATCAATTAAAAACTTAATAAATAAAAAAACCTAAGTTGGTTTTATAAAACTTATTTGTAGCAGAATTAAAAATATTTTTTTCTCAGTGTATACTCTTATTTGACAGTTTGAGCTCGAACAGGCCGTCGAAATCTAGTACCGCAATCTAACAAGCTCGAACGCTTGGTCGAATGCGACACGTAATGCCGAAACGACATCAAAACGTTTCGAATCGAGATGCGGAATGCCACCTCAGCGTTTTAGTAAAATTCCTGCCATCGTAAAACATTCATTCTAGCTTCCACTACCAGCCATATTTTGTTTTCGTTAAGTTTAGACACACACACACATTAGAACGGATAAATAAATTTGAAAATGAACACCACGACAAATGACAGTGAACGATGTATAGATACAGACAATGCGACAAGACAATTTTGCAATTCCACGTTATAATTGCAAATTTCCGTGACAGTTCAGTTAATCCTTTCAGTCTGTTTTAGAATTTCAACAAATGATAATGGAAGTTAGGGATTGATTATATGTTGAATAGTTTAGAAACACTAGTATGAATCGGCCGTTTTTGCTGCGTGATCGTACGTATCACCCTGTAATTCAGGAACCAGAACTCGGATCCACACAAAATTCAACAGCAGCTGATGGACCTTTCATTTAAAATCAAGTTTGTCAAAATCGGTTCAGAAAATTCCGAGAAACCGATGTGGACGAATCAACAAATTTTGTTTTGTAACCATACTCTTCAACTTGTAATCCGGAGCAAGATGTCGGTTGAAAATGAAATTCAATAGCAACCTATGGAAATATTATACCTTTCATTTGAATCTTAGTTTGTAAAAATCGGTTCAGCCATCTCCGAGAAACCGATGTGGACATTTTGTTAACAAATCCGCACATACACACATACATACATACATACATACATACACACATACATACACACAGATATTTTGCGATCTCGGCGAACTGAGTCGAATGTTATATAAGACTCGGCCCTCCGGGCCTCGGTTAGAAAGTCGGTTTTTGGAGCAATTGCAATTTACCTTTCTATATGAGAAAAGCAAAAGAATAATATTTAATTACCTTAATCAGCATGAGTTCAATGTTATCTTCATGTGATTGTGTTTTGAAATGTTGGTGGAATGGGTTTGAAAGTGGAGGGAATGGGGGGTTAGTAGAGTGGGAGTGGAGGATGCGTCAGAAATCCTTCATCTTATTTCGGTATATGGGGTGGATGAAGGAAATGCGGGCGTGAGGGTGGTCCAAGGGAAGGGGAGCGATGAAGGAAAGAGGTGTAAGGGCAAGGCGGGAGGGAGGGGCGACGACGCAATACTCAACTGCATATTTTGCCTTCCATTTGAGACTTGGCTTGAGAGAATCGGTTCAGTCATCACCGAAGAACCGATGTGACTTAAATTGTGGAATATGCCCAGAACTCCGGACTTCCGGAATCGTCGATAGTGGACAATATATTCAAAGAATGTTTGATTGGCAATCAGTGATCTAAATTTGCGATTAGAAGTAATTTGGTGACCATTTCAATAGTTTTTAGCCTCTGAGGAATTACGATTGTACCGATTTATATGGGAAATTCCAGTGTATCCTTACTAACACCCTTGTAACTCCGGAAGCAAGAGTCAGAGCCGAATGAAATTCAGCAGCAGTCAATGGTATTACTGTATCTTTCATTTGAAATCAAGTTTGTAAAAATCGGTAGAGAATTCGTTGGGGAATGGGTGTGATATTAGCTTAGGAACTTGGCAAGTTCCCCGGGGGCGTCATGAACCGTCATAGGTGGCCAATGTGGTCAAAGCATTAGTGATCCAGACCCGCAAACTAGAGTAATGTTACATCAATTTTAATATGTTTTACATCATTTTAACATCATGGTGGTACCAGTTTATATGGGAATTTGCTGCGTGACCGCACTCTTTAACCCGTAACTCCGAAACCGGAAGTCGGATCAACTAAAAATTCAATAGCAGCTTATGGGAGCGTTATACCTTTCAGATGAAACTAAGTTTGCGAAAATCGGTTCAGCCATCTCTGAGAAAATTGTGTGAGTTTAAATGACACACACACATACACACATACATACAGACATTTGCCGATCTCAACGAACTGAATCGAATGGTGTATGACACTCGGCCCTCCGGGCCTCCGTTAAAAAGTCGATTTTTACAGTGATTGCATAGCCTTTCTTTATATGAGAAAGGCAAAAAATAATTCATAATGCTTCCGTACGAGATGAAGCTATGGAATTTTGTTCCGTACCGTTCAGTGAAAATGAAATTTTCTTTTCCAAATGCCTTGGAGTAAATTTGGTCCCGTTAATATCGTACCGTACCGCGAAAATATTTATTTCCAAACGCATTGGAGTTAAATGGAGTATCGCTTACAATAAGAATAGTTTTAGCGGTAAAGAAAAATAAAATCTATTGAAAGTTGAAGTTAAAAATGTCCGCCATTGTGGAGCACATGAAGGAGTATTGAATTGAAGATTATATATGGTATAGCAATAGTGAAATAGCATTAGTGCGACGTTGAACACTTGTTACGAGAGCAATTTCATCCAAAAAGTGCAGATCAGTTAAATTTCCGACGAATAAAAGTGAGTTCCCATGTATCCAAATTCCTGTACCGGAAAATTTTAATTAAATTTATACTACCAAAAAATTTAATTAAAATTTTCCACTCCGTAACAGGGGGTAATGTAACCTCAAGTGCTAACGCTAGTTTCACCCAAGTGATCTCTCATGCGACATGAAATGTCGCAACCGTTTGTAGCATCAGAGGTGATGTCGCAGAGTTGTCGCGATTCATTTTATAATTATTTTTGCCATCTCTTTCCCCCAACGATAGCAGCGATAATTACGAACAATTAAATTAGAAACAATTACCTAAAAATCAGACCATTTCGATTCTGCGCAAGAAAACTCAAGCCTCTTTATAAATTGGCCTTCTTACGGAGCAGTTCAGTGATAGTGATAGTTAAAAATCCAACAAAGTGAATATTGACCACGAGGAGCTGAGTGAGTTAAAGTTTAGGATTGACTATCAAATATTATATGTATAACATCATATTTCTAGACATACGAAACATCATAAGTATAAAAGTAGGGGAACATGGGGAGACTTGACCAGGTTTTCAGCTAAAAATGCATAAATCTCTAAAAAGATCATCAATCCATTAAAAGTCATTGAGATATAATGCGCAAAGTTATTGTGCGTCTTCATGATTTTTGGCAGAATTTTTAATTTAATTTTTGAAAAGTTACAAAGTTTTTCAGAGGTCGTTTTTTTTGGTCAAGTCTCCCCACTGCGGGGAGACTTGACCAAGGCGTGGGGAGACTTGACCAAGAGATTTTTTAAAAATCTTAACAAAAAATAATGACATAAAACATACTGTAATTATTTTTTCCATATTGTCGAGATCTTTAGGTAGCAGTAAAAAATATAAAAGGGTTGCATTTGATAAATTTAGATGTTTTATAATGCATTTCTTTTTAAGCATTAACTGTACTGCTTGCATTGCATGTTCACATATCACGAAATCAGACCTACTATTGCTAACTTTGTTTACTAACACTAAAATATAAAGACTTATGTTTGAGGTGGGATTTTTTATGGCGTGATTAACATTAACAGTAGATACCCAAAGCATAATAGATATCAGGAATTTTGTATCTTTCTTCAGCTAATTGCCACTTGGTCAAGTCTCCCCAACATTAGTTATTACGTTGAATGTCATTCAATTTCTAGTAATAACTATTCCAATGTTCCAATTTATGTATAATCATTTCACTGCTTCACAAAGATTAAGATGGTATATTGGTACATTAATAGTAATTAGTAGTCGAGTAGATATGTCCATACAAAGTTTGATAAAAAATTACATCATTTAATGCAAATTTATTAATCACGTAATATTTTCTGTAAGGAAAGGATTTTTCATTCCAAACTTTTAAAGTTACCTTAAGGGATCGAAACAAGTATAAAAATATTTTTGAAAAAAATTTAAGAATCGAATAGAAGACACCATAGCCAAAAATAGAATTTTGCGCTTGGTCAAGTCTCCCCATGTTCCCCTACACAGTACCGTTGATGATATGTCCTCGCAAAGTGAGCAATCGTAAAATTTGGGGAAAAGTAAGTTGTGACCCCAAAGTAATATCATGCACTATCTTTAACATCTCTCTATGTGTAGAAGAACTGCTCCATACAGTATCAATTGCCATTTGCAAAGAAAGATCTGTGCTGGTCAACTGCGGGGAGACTTGACCAAGGCGTGGGGAGACTTGACCAAGAGATTTTTTAAAAATCTTAACAAAAAATAATGACATAAAACATACTGTAATTATTTTTTCCATATTGTCGAGATCTTTAGGTAGCAGTAAAAAATATAAAAGGGTTGCATTTGATAAATTTAGATGTTTTATAATGCATTTCTTTTTAAGCATTAACTGTACTGCTTGCATTGCATGTTCACATATCACGAAATCAGACCTACTATTGCTAACTTTGTTTACTAACACTAAAATATAAAGACTTATGTTTGAGGTGGGATTTTTTATGGCGTGATTAACATTAACAGTAGATACCCAAAGCATAATAGATATCAGGAATTTTGTATCTTTCTTCAGCTAATTGCCACTTGGTCAAGTCTCCCCAACATTAGTTATTACGTTGAATGTCATTCAAATTCTAGTAATAACTATTCCAATGTTCCAATTTATGTATAATCATTTCACTGCTTCACAAAGATTAAGATGGTATATTGGTACATTAATAGTAATTAGTAGTCGAGTAGATATGTCCATACAAAGTTTGATAAAAAATTACATCATTTAATGCAAATTTATTAATCACGTAATATTTTCTGTAAGGAAAGGATTTTTCATTCCAAACTTTTAAAGTTACCTTAAGGGATCGAAACAAGTATAAAAATATTTTTGAAAAAAATTTAAGAATCGAATAGAAGACACCATAGCCAAAAATAGAATTTTGCGCTTGGTCAAGTCTCCCCATGTTCCCCTACACAGTACCGTTGATGATATGTCCTCGCAAAGTGAGCAATCGTAAAATTTGGGGAAAAGTAAGTTGTGACCCCAAAGTAATATCATGCACTATCTTTAACATCTCTCTATGTGTAGAAGAACTGCTCCATATAGTATCAATTGCCATTTGCAAAGAAAGATCTGTGCTGGTCAACATAATAGTGAGACACGTGTTTCTCGTCTGAAGGCAAACTAAACCTTCAGGCGAAGGTTTTTATCTTCGGTAGGTTCTGATCAGTGTTACAGGGAATCACCGAGGCGATTTTAGCTTGCACACGTGTTTGAAACGTGGTTTCGGCCATACGTCTCATATTGTCCGTAGGAGAACAACGCCAGTCTCCCTGAGCCAAGGGACGCAATCGCTCAGCGTTCTAAGACGCCGCCTAGCGCCGGTGTATGTGATCGTGCTCACCGATCGCAAGAATCCGTAGGGACACCAGCCACGGTCCTGAGTCATTGGATCCCGACGTTAAGTGATTGCTACATGCATCGTTTGTCCGTAGGAGTGCCAATATATATATATATATATATATATATATATATATATATATATATATATATATATATATATATATATATATATATATATATATATATATATATATATATATATATATATATATATATATATATATATATATATATATATATATATATATATATATATATATATATATATATATATATATATATATATATATATATATATATATATATATATATATATATATATATATATATATATATATATATATATATATATATATATATATATATATATATATATATATATATATATATATATATATATATATATATATATATATATATATATATATATATATATATATATATATATATATATATATATATATATATATATATATATATATATATATATATATATATATATATATATATATATATATATATATATATATATATATATATATATATATATATATATATATATATATATATATATATATATATATATATATATATATATATATATATATATTGGCACTCCTACGGACAAACGATGCATGTAGCAATCACTTAACGTCGGGATCCAATGACTCAGGACCGTGGCTGGTGTCCCTACGGATTCTTGCGATCGGTGAGCACGATCACATACACCGGCGCTAGGCGGCGTCTTAGAACGCTGAGCGATTGTGTCCCTTGGCTCAGGGAGACTGGCGTTGTTCCCCTACGGACAATATGAGACGTATTCAGGAACCAGAACTCGGATCCACACAAAATTCAACAGCAGCTGATGGACCTTTCATTTAAAATCATTGGCACTCCTACGGACAAACGATGCATGTAGCAATCACTTAACGTCGGGATCCAATGACTCAGGACCGTGGCTGGTGTCCCTACGGATTCTTGCGATCGGTGAGCACGATCACATACACCGGCGCTAGGCGGCGTCTTAGAACGCTGAGCGATTGTGTCCCTTGGCTCAGGGAGACTGGCGTTGTTCTCCTACGGACAATATGAGACGTATGGCCGAAACCACGTTTCAAACACGTGTGCAAGCTAAAATCGCCTCGGTGATTCCCTGTAACACTGATCAGAACCTACCGAAGATAAAAACCTTCGCCTGAAGGTTTAGTTTGCCTTCAGACGAGAAACACGTGTCTCGCTATTATGTTGACCAGCACGCATTAAATTCTAACATACCTGTACTGCTTTTACAATTCGCTCACAGATCTTTCTTTGCAAATGGCAATTGATACTGTATGGAGCAGTTCTTCTACACATAGAGAGATGTTAAAGATAGTGCATGATATTACTTTGGGGTCACAACTTACTTTTCCCCAAATTTTACGATTGCTCACTTTGCGAGGACATATCATCAACGGTACTGTGTAGGGGAACATGGGGAGACTTGACCAAGCGCAAAATTCTATTTTTGGCTATGGTGTCTTCTATTCGATTCTTAAATTTTTTTCAAAAATATTTTTATACTTGTTTCGATCCCTTAAGGTAACTTTAAAAGTTTGGAATGAAAAATCCTTTCCTTACAGAAAATATTACGTGATTAATAAATTTGCATTAAATGATGTATTTTTTTATCAAACTTTGTATGGACATATCTACTCGACTACTAATTACTATTAATGTACCAATATACCATCTTAATCTTTGTGAAGCAGTGAAATGATTATACATAAATTGGAACATTGGAATAGTTATTACTAGAATTTGAATGACATTCAACGTAATAACTAATGTTGGGGAGACTTGACCAAGTGGCAATTAGCTGAAGAAAGATACAAAATTCCTGATATCTATTATGCTTTGGGTATCTACTGTTAATGTTAATCACGCCATAAAAAATCCCACCTCAAACATAAGTCTTTATATTTTAGTGTTAGTAAACAAAGTTAGAAATAGTAGGTCTGATTTCGTGATGTGTGAACATGCAATGCAAGCAGTACAGTTAATGCTTAAAAAGAAATGCATTATAAAACATCTAAATTTATCAAATGCAACCCTTTTATATTTTTTACTGCTACCTAAAGATCTCGACAATATGGAAAAAAATAATTACAGTATGTTTTATGTCATTATTTTTTGTTAAGATTTTTAAAAAATCTCTTGGTCAAGTCTCCCCACGCCTTGGTCAAGTCTCCCCGCAGTGGGGAGACTTGACCAAAAAAAACGACCTCTGAAAAACTTTTGTAACTTTTCAAAAATTAAATTAAAAATTCTGCCAAAAATCATGAAGACGCACAATAACTTTGCGCATTATATCTCAATGACTTTTAATGGATTGATGATCTTTTTAGAGATTTATGCAGTTTTAGCTGAAAACCTGGTCAAGTCTCCCCATGTTCCCCTACTTTTATATTTATGATGTTTCGTATGTCTAGAAATATGATGTTATACATATAATATTTGATAGTCAATCCTAAACTTTAACTCACTCAGCTCCTCGTGGTCAATATTCACTTTGTTGGATTTTTAACTATCACTATCACTGAACTGCTCCGTAAGAAGGCCAATTTGTAAAGAGGCTTGAGTTTTCTTGCGCAGAATCGAAATGGTCTGATTTTTAGGTAATTGTTTCTAATTTAATTGTTCGTAATTATCGCTGCTATCGTTGGGGGAAAGAGATGGCAAAAATAATTATAAAATGAATCGCGACAACTCTGCGACATCACCTCTGATGCTACAAACGGTTGCGACATTTCATGTCGCATGAGAGATCACTTGGGTGAAACTAGCGTTAGCACTTGAGGTTACATTACCCCCTGTTACGGAGTGGAAAATTTTAATTAAATTTTTTGGCAGTATAAATTTAATTAAAATTTTCCGGTACGGGAATTTGGATACATGGGAACTCACTTTTATTCGTCGGAAATTTAACTGATCTGCACTTTTTGGATGAAATTGCTCTCGTAACAAGTGTTCAACGTCGCACTAATGCTATTTCACTATTGCTATACCATATATAATCTTCAATTCAATACTCCTTCATGTGCTCCACAATGGCGGACATTTTTAACTTCAACTTTCAATAGATTTTATTTTTCTTTACCGCTAAAACTATTCTTATTGTAAGCGATACTCCATTTAACTCCAATGCGTTTGGAAATAAATATTTTCGCGGTACGGTACGATATTAACGGGACCAAATTTACTCCAAGGCATTTGGAAAAGAAAATTTCATTTTCACTGAACGGTACGGAACAAAATTCCATAGCTTCATCTCGTACGGAAGCATTATGAATTATTTTTTTGCCTTTCTCATATAAAGAAAGGCTATGCAATCACTGTAAAAATCGACTTTTTAACGGAGGCCCGGAGGGCCGAGTGTCATACACCATTCGATTCAGTTCGTTGAGATCGGCAAATGTCTGTATGTATGTGTGTATGTGTGTGTGTCATTTAAACTCACACAATTTTCTCAGAGATGGCTGAACCGATTTTCGCAAACTTAGTTTCATCTGAAAGGTATAACGCTCCCATAAGCTGCTATTGAATTTTTAGTTGATCCGACTTCCGGTTTCGGAGTTACGGGTTAAAGAGTGCGGTCACACAGCAAATTCCCATATAAACTGGTACCACCATGATGTTAAAATGATGTAAAACATATTAAAATTGATGTAACATTACTCTAGTTTGCGGGTCTGGATCACTAATGCTTTGACCACATTGGCCACCTATGACGGTTCATGACGCCCCCGGGGAACTTGCCAAGTTCCTAAGCTAATATCACACCCATTCCCCAACGAATTCTCTACCGATTTTTACAAACTTGATTTCAAATGAAAGATACAGTAATACCATTGACTGCTGCTGAATTTCATTCGGCTCTGACTCTTGCTTCCGGAGTTACAAGGGTGTTAGTAAGGATACACTGGAATTTCCCATATAAATCGGTACAATCGTAATTCCTCAGAGGCTAAAAACTATTGAAATGGTCACCAAATTACTTCTAATCGCAAATTTAGATCACTGATTGCCAATCAAACATTCTTTGAATATATTGTCCACTATCGACGATTCCGGAAGTCCGGAGTTCTGGGCATATTCCACAATTTAAGTCACATCGGTTCTTCGGTGATGACTGAACCGATTCTCTCAAGCCAAGTCTCAAATGGAAGGCAAAATATGCAGTTGAGTATTGCGTCGTCGCCCCTCCCTCCCGCCTTGCCCTTACACCTCTCTCCTTCATCGCTCCCCTTCCCTTGGACCACCCTCACGCCCGCATTTCCTTCATCCACCCCATATACCGAAATAAGATGAAGGATTTCTGACGCATCCTCCACTCCCACTCTACTAACCCCCCATTCCCTCCACTTTCAAACCCATTCCACCAACATTTCAAAACACAATCACATGAAGATAACATTGAACTCATGCTGATTAAGGTAATTAAATATTATTCTTTTGCTTTTCTCATATAGAAAGGTAAATTGCAATTGCTCCAAAAACCGACTTTCTAACCGAGGCCCGGAGGGCCGAGTCTTATATAACATTCGACTCAGTTCGCCGAGATCGCAAAATATCTGTGTGTATGTATGTGTGTATGTGTGTATGTATGTATGTATGTATGTATGTATGTATGTATGTATGTATGTGTGTATGTGCGGATTTGTTAACAAAATGTCCACATCGGTTTCTCGGAGATGGCTGAACCGATTTTTACAAACTAAGATTCAAATGAAAGGTATAATATTTCCATAGGTTGCTATTGAATTTCATTTTCAACCGACATCTTGCTCCGGATTACAAGTTGAAGAGTATGGTTACAAAACAAAATTTGTTGATTCGTCCACATCGGTTTCTCGGAATTTTCTGAACCGATTTTGACAAACTTGATTTTAAATGAAAGGTCCATCAGCTGCTGTTGAATTTTGTGTGGATCCGAGTTCTGGTTCCTGAATTACAGGGTGATACGTACGATCACGCAGCAAAAACGGCCGATTCATACTAGTGTTTCTAAACTATTCAACATATAATCAATCCCTAACTTCCATTATCATTTGTTGAAATTCTAAAACAGACTGAAAGGATTAACTGAACTGTCACGGAAATTTGCAATTATAACGTGGAATTGCAAAATTGCGCATTGTCTGTATCTATACATCGTTCACTGCCATTTGTCGTGGTGTTCATTTTCAAATTTATTTATCCGTTCTAATGTGTGTGTGTGTCTAAACTTAACGAAAACAAAATATGGCTGGTAGTGGAAGCTAGAATGAATGTTTTACGATGGCAGGAATTTTACTAAAACGCTGGGGTGGCATTCTGCATCTCGATTCGAAACGTTTTGATGTCGTTTCGGCATTACGTGTCGCATTCGACCAAGCGTTCGAGCTTGTTAGATTGCGGTACTAGATTTCGACGGCCTGTTCGAGCTCAAACTGTCAAATAAGAGTATACACTGAGAAAAAAATATTTTTAATTCTGCTACAAATAAGTTTTATAAAACCAACTTTGGTTTTTTTTATTTATTAAGTTTTTAATTGATTGTTATCGAAATATATATGGATAAGTTTCGCAAGTATAACCATTTTTGTAGTACACAATAGGGGCGAGCACTGTGAAATAAAATCGATGTTGTCAAACATCGATCCAAAAAGATCCGATGTAATAAAGAAATACATTTTTTTTCCTTTTACGTACGAAAAATAAATTTACCCTTTCCAAAAATATTTATACTACTTAAAACAATTGATAAAAGAACGAATCATTTCGTTTCATTTACGAAAGATAGTTTAGACATCGATGATAACTTTTATGCACCGTACGAGCCAATCAACGTCAGATTTACAAATAAAATTTAATTCTTTCTAAATTTTGTTCTTGCATTCTTTAGCTATAAATATTTGACAGGTATTTTTGTTATGGCTGAATATAATATTTACTTCAAGGTATGAGGTTTCAGCTTTTGAAGTTAGAAAAATTGAACATTTTTTAATCGCTGGTAGATCGGAAAGTAATTGATGCATGGAAAATTATTAAATTTAAAAAGATGCATTAAATTTAAAAAGATTGTCGGAAAAATTGAGATTTTTTTTGAAAGTTAGATAAATTTTTTTGCTTATTTTTTCTTTAAATAATAAAAATCATGTTGAAAATATTGTGTAAACATTTTGCAGTGGATCTCAAAATGTTTTGCGAGATATTACAATTATAAGATTTAAAAAGGGCAATTTTACATTAAATGCTATGTTAAGGGGCCAACTTTAATTGAAATATATCGAAAAGTAATAAGGTTCTCAATATAATTATAAATTTTTTCATAGAATAAAAGAATTATTAGTCCAAGCTTGCTTTTCAATATGTTTCTAACATTTGCAGAATTCATAACATAAATAACAAAAAAACTATATCAGATTTTCATTGGTGAGCTCATTCGAAAATGCACTTTTTATTATTAATAGTTTTTTCCGTACAACTAAGAGTTTCTGAGTTATCAGTGGTTGAAAAATGGTTCAATTCATAGAACTCAAAAACTCATAACTTAAATCATTAAAATCTATCGTATTCAGCCAAAACAAAAAATAGATGTCAATTATTTTGTGCTAAGAGTGCAAGAAATTTTTTTGGTAGGAATTGAAATTGTGGTTGTAAATTTGACGTGGAATAACCCGTACATTAAATATGTAAAACTACTCAACTTTTCGTTCATCAAGATGCCATTTTTTCAATTCGTGAATTAGACGAAACTAACTATTTACAATGCACGAAAATGCTTCGTTGCAGAAAACTAATAATTATTTTGTTCATCGTATGATAATTTTAATTCCACCTAAGAATTTTTTTCAGTGTGAACAAAATTGCAGTTTGTTTTGTTTTTTTTTCGATGAGCGTCAAATTCACAGAATAAAAATAGTGATAGTGGTAAATAAATTGACCCGAACATGTTCATAATTTGTTCAGGTCACTCACCCTCACCGTCTTTTTTCAATGCTTGAGCATTATTTTAGTTTGATATAATTGTATTCTTGAACTTCTTACCACAAAATTTTAATATATCTCGCTGTTTAAGTTGAAGCACCGAAACATCGTAATGCCTAGCTGGTAGTGTCTCTTATTCGGACCTCAGTCGCACGATGGAATGTATTATCTACAGAAATCGCTTTCATCAAATCTTTTAGAAAATATTCATAGCGAGCAAACTGCCCTTTTCAATAAAAATGGCTAATTTTGCATTAAAATTTAGGCTTTCAGGTTTTTTTCAGGAAACTGATAGCTTCCAAAAGCAACAATTTTTTTCAGCAATTGATGAAGCAAAAATTTAAAAACTGGTTCGTTAAATAGCCATTTTTAGTTGAAATAGTCGAGACAATAATTCGTTTTCCCCTCGGCATGATACTGTACGTTGATGTGGTCCGGGGGCTTTTCCACCAAAGCAGTATTACAGTGATGATATCACATAAACTTGGGATACGATTATTTTCTTTTTAGTTAAGCTACATTGTGATCAATTTTAGTACTTAACTTGGCAACCTTTATTATCCACTGCCATGGTCAAATAATATACAATGTGGGTTTAGGGCCCAATTCTCTCTGCAGGCACCTCATTCCAAACGTACAAACGTGGCCTACGCGATAACACAAACCTGGTCACAAATACGAACGCCCGCGATCTCGCCAATATTCGAACACCCCGATTGATTAGGTGAACGTTGGAACCTAAGAACCTAAGCTCGCGCAATCATGAATCGGTCGCGTCCGGAAGTCTCCGCCCTTGATCATAGTAGTTCAAATTCATGCCTTTAGTTGGACCAATAGAAATAAAAACTAGACAAGACGTCCACGTGCGATCGTTGAAGAATGCGCGAACATGCGAATGGCCGCACGCTTATAAAAATGGTGTGTCCACGCGAAGTTACATACTAGCACACGCGACAAAAACGTCCACATACAAACGCTCGAGTCCTTCGCGATCATCCACGCACGACCACACCCACGATCTCGTAAAAAGTATAACACCCTGGTGACTAAGTGAACGGTTTAGCACTTATAAATTAACAATCCCGGTCTCGAGACTGAACCTCTAAATGCCCGTGTTCGCGCGAAACTACATAAAAATCGAATGCAAAGTCACATACACGCGACAAACAAATATAAAAATGCTGAAGCCCTTCGCGACCATCCACGCAACCTATACTCGCGCTCTTCCAGACATTATAACATCCCGGTGATAATGTGAACGTCTCAGCACTTGTAATCACTCAAACGCGGTCTCAAACGTGAACCTACAGTCCCCCGCACTCGCGCATTCATGAGTCGTTCGCGTCCGGAGGTCTCTATCCTCGATTCCAGAAGTCTAGGTCCATGCCTTAATTAAATCAATTAGCTCTACAGTTCCAGTAGGACAACTTTCGAAAAAAATCGGCATATTATTAATACTCAATAACAATACTAACTCTTCTCTTTATTTTTTTTTATTTATTTTCGGTCTCATGCGTTTATATTCTTGTGATGACCTTTTCGAGCTCACACATCCAAGAAGAGCAACATTGCTGCCCACAATGATTCTTCTCTGCCATCGGACGTCGCCAGGTTTTAGAACAATGGAGATGTATTCTCATACTCGATGGAATCAGATAAGTAGGAACGATCAACAAACTGCAAGTAGTATATTACACATTTCTTGTTTTGAAGTATAAAATATTATTCGTATTAAAATATTATTTACAGGCTCCACACATATCTCAACACACACAAATACACAAAAGCTTGACAGGTGACTGAGCCAAGTGCATTCACTCGTAGGATCTATCATTTCGATGATCGCCTCGATTCTACGAAACCAGTGCACAAGTAAGCTGACATAAGCTAGTCTCATCTGGTGAATGCATGTAACCTGGAAACCCCAGACACGACAGGACGAGACGGACAGACTGGACTCGATGGGGCCTAGTTCAGAGTTTTTGAGCATTCTTCAATGCACGGTTATTGACCTAAAAAAAGAAACATTCGGCATGTTATTTTTCCTTTTATTACTGTATCTTGAGTTGGGTTCATACTGATATTCATAAGCACAGTCAATTGCATATTCTCCCATATACATTCACATCCAAAACGTCCAAACGCCGCTAACTTTCGCGATAACACAAACCTGGTCAAAAACGCGAACATTACATTACATTACAATTTCAATCATCCACACACACCTACGCTCGCAATTTCGCCAACACCCCTTTACTTAAGTGAACTTTTCAGCACCTATAACTTTACAACCGCGGTCTCAAGCATTAACCCACCACTCGCGCGATCATAGACTGGCTACGTTCGGAATTCTCTACTCTCGATCAGCCTAGACTCATGCCTTCAGTTGGACCGATTCACTGGACAACACGTTTCTCTACCATACACTGAAAATTAATTATTAGATTCACGGTCCGCGCGCGATCGTTCGAGAATACACGTGAATGTGCGAATGGCAACACGGATCTAAAATCGGATTTATGCACGCAAAGTTGGAGACACGCTGGCATTCATATGCTCGAGCCTTTAGCGATCACACTATTACACAATTAGTAAACGCCCACGCTAACCCAGACAGATATGCACTCCTGGACTCGAACGCTAAAAACCACACCTTCCACGCATACACCACCCAGGACTGAACATTAGATTCATACATACATACGTCTGGCAACCGGGGGAAGTACATCTCAAACGCAGAACTTATCATTTCAATGATGGCCTTGAATCTGCGTTGCCTGTGTTCAAGGCACCATAGCTTTGTCCGTCAGGTCAAGGATGTATGAAACCTGTTAGCCACCACCCTCGGCCCTAGCTGCCCATAAAGGGATAAAAAAAAAATAGTCGAGACAATAATTCGTTTTCGTGACAACTTACTTTTCCCCAAATTTTACGATTGCTCGCTTTGCGAGGACATATCATCAACGGTACTGTGTACTTTTATATTTATGATGTTTCGTATGTCTAGAAATATGATGTTATACATATAATATTTGATAGTCAACTTTAACTCACTCAGCTCCTCGTGGTCAATATTCACTTTGTTGGATTTTTAACTATCACTATCACTGAAGAAGCTCCGTAAGAAGGCCAATTTGTAAAGAGGCTTGAGTTTTCTTGCGCAGAATCGAAACGGTCTGATTTTTAGGTAATTGTTTCTAATTTAATTGTTCGTAATTATCGCTGCTATCGTTGGGGGAAAGAGATGGCAAAAATAATTATAAAATGAATCGCGACAACTCTGCGACATCACCTCTGATGCTACAAACGGTTGCGACATTTCATGTCGCATGAGAGATCACTTGGGTGAAACTAGCGTTAGCACTTGAGGTTACATTACCCCCTGTTACGGAGTGGAAAATTTTAATTAAATTTTTTGGCAGTATAAATTTAATTAAAATTTTCCGGTACGGGAATTTGGATACATGGGAACTCACTTTTATTCGTCGGAAATTTAACTGATCTGCACTTTTTGGATGAAATTGCTCTCGTAACAAGTGTTCAACGTCGCACTAATGCTATTTCATTATTGCTATACCATATATAATCTTCAATTCAATACTCCTTCATGTGCTCCACAATGGCGGACATTTTTAACTTCAACTTTCAATAGATTTTATTTTTCTTTACCGCTACTATTCTTATTGTAAGCGATACTCCATTTAACTCCAATGCGTTTGGAAATAAATATTTTCGCGGTACGGTACGATATTAACGGGACCAAATTTACTCCAAGGCATTTGGAAAAGAAAATTTCATTTTCACTGAACGGTACGGAACAAAATTCCATAGCTTCATCTCGTACGGAAGCATTATGAATTATTTTTTTGCCTTTCTCATATAAAGAAAAGCTATGCAATCACTGTAAAAATCGACTTTTTAACGGAGGCCCGGAGGGCCGAGTGTCATACACCATTCGATTCAGTTCGTTGAGATCGGCAAATGTCTGTATGTATGTGTGTATGTGTGTGTGTCATTTAAACTCACACAATTTTCTCAGAGATGGCTGAACCGATTTTCGCAAACTTAGTTTCATCTGAAAGGTATAACGCTCCCATAAGCTGCTATTGAATTTTTAGTTGATCCGACTTCCGGTTTCGGAGTTACGGGTTAAAGAGTGCGGTCACACAGCAAATTCCCATATAAACTGGTACCACCATGATGTTAAAATGATGTAAAACATATTAAAATTGATGTAACATTACTCTAGTTTGCGGGTCTGGATCACTAATGCTTTGACCACATTGGCCACCTATGACGGTTCATGACGCCCCCGGGGAACTTGCCAAGTTCCTAAGCTAATATCACACCCATTCCCCAACGAATTCTCTACCGATTTTTACAAACTTGATTTCAAATGAAAGATACAGTAATACCATTGACTGCTGCTGAATTTCATTCGGCTCTGACTCTTGCTTCCGGAGTTACAAGGGTGTTAGTAAGGATACACTGGAATTTCCCATATAAATCGGTACAATCGTAATTCCTCAGAGGCTAAAAACTATTGAAATGGTCACCAAATTACTTCTAATCGCAAATTTAGATCACTTATTGCCAATCAAACATTCTTTGAATATATTGTCCACTATCGACGATTCCGGAAGTCCGGAGTTCTGGGCATATTCCACAATTAAAGTCACATCGGTTCTTCGGTGATGACTGAACCGATTCTCTCAAGCCAAGTCTCAAATGGAAGGCAAAATATGCAGTTGAGTATTGCGTCGTCGCCCCTCCCTCCCGCCTTGCCCTTACACCTCTCTCCTTCATCGCTCCCCTTCCCTTGGACCACCCTCACGCCCGCATTTCCTTCATCCACCCCATATACCGAAATGTGATGAAGGATTTCTGACGCATCCTCCACTCCCACTCTACTAACCCCCCATTCCCTCCACTTTCAAACCCATTCCACCAACATTTCAAAACACAATCACATGAAGATAACATTGAACTCATGCTGATTAAGGTAATTAAATATTATTCTTTTGCCTTTCTCATATAGAAAGGTATATTGCAATTGCTCCAAAAACCGACTTTCTAACCGAGGCCCGGAGAGCCGAGTCTCATATAACATTCGACTCAGTTCGCCGAGATCGCAAAATATCTGTGTGTATGTATGTGTGTATGTGTGTATGTATGTATGTATGTATGTATGTATGTATGTATGTGTGTGTATGTGCGGATTTGTTAACAAAATGTCCACATCGGTTTCTCGGAGATGGCTAAACCGATTTTTACAAACTAAGATTCAAATGAAAGGTATAATATTTCCATAGGTTGCTATTGAATTTCATTTTCAACCGACATCTTGCTCCGGATTACAAGTTGAAGAGTATGGTTACAAAACAAAATTTGTTGATTTGTCCACATCGGTTTCTCGGAATTTTCTGAACCGATTTTGACAAACTTGATTTTAAATGAAAGGTCCATCAGCTGCTGTTGAATTTTGTGTGGATCCGAGTTCTGGTTCCTGAATTACAGGGTGATACGCACGATCACGCAGCAAAAACGGCCGATTCATACTAGTGTTTCTAAACTATTCAACATATAATCAATCCCTAACTTCCATTATCATTTGTTGTAATTCTAAAACAGACTGAAAGGATTAACTGAACTGTCACGGAAATTTGCAATTATAACGTGGAATTGCAAAATTGCGCATTGTCTGTATCTATACATCGTTCACTGTCATTTGTCGTGGTGTTCATTTTCAAATTTATTTATCCGTTCTAATGTGTGTGTGTCTAAACTTAACGAAAGCAAAATATGGCTGGTAGTGGAAGCTAGAATGAATGTTTTACGATGGCAGGAATTTTACTAAAACGCTGGGGTGGCATTCCGCATCTCGATTCGAAACGTTTTGATGTCGTTTCGGCATTACGTGTCGCATTCGACCAAGCGTTCGAGCTTGTTAGATTGCGGTACTAGATTTCGACGGCCTGTTCGAGCTCAAACTGTCAAATAAGAGTATACACTGAGAAAAAAATATTTTTAATTCTGCTACAAATAAGTTTTATAAAACCAACCTTGGTTTTTTTTATTTATTTAGTTTTTAATTGATTGTTATCGAAATATATATGGATAAGTTTCGCAAGTATAACCATTTTTGTAGTACACAATAGGGGCGAGCACTGTGAAATAAAATCGATGTTGTCAAACATCGATCCAAAAAGATCCGATGTAATAAAGAAATACATTTTTTTTCCTTTTATGTACGAAAAATAAATTTACCCTTTCCAAAAATATTTATACTACTTAAAACAATTGATAAAAGAACCAATCATTTCGTTTCATTTACGAAAAATAGTTTAGACATCGATGATAACTTTTATGCACCGTACGAGCCAATCAACGTCAGATTTACAAATAAAATTTTAGTTCTTTCTAAATTTTGTTCTTGCATTCTTTAGCTATATTTGACAGGTATTTTTGTTATGGCTGAATATAATATTTACTTCAAGGTATGAGGTTTCAGCTTTCGAAGTTAGAAAAATTGAACATTTTTTAATCGCTGGTAGCTCGGAAAGTAATTGATGCATGGAAAATTATTAAATTTAAAAAGATGCACTTTCGTATGAGCTTGCCGGAAAAATTGAGATTTTTTTTGAAAGTTAGATAAATTTTTTTGCTTATTTTTTCTTTAAATAATAAAAATCATGTTAAAAATATTGTGTAAACATTTTGCAGTGGATCTCAAAATGTTTTGCGAGATATTACAATTATAAGATTAAAAAAGGGCAATTTTACATTAAATGCTATGTTATGGGCCAACTTTAATTGAAATATATCGAAAAGTAATAAGGTTCTCAATATAATTATAATTTTTTTCATAGAATAAAAGAATTATTAGTCCAAGCTTGCTTTTCAATATGTTTCTAACATTTGCAGAATTCATAACATAAATAACAAAAAAACTATATCAGATTTTCATTGGTGAGCTCATTCGAAAATGCACTTTTTATTATTAATAGTTTTTTCCGTACAACTAAGAGTTTCTGAGTTATCAGTAGTTGAAAAATGGTTCAATTCATAGAACTCAAAAACTCATAACTTAAATCATTAAAATCTATCGTATTCAGCCAAAACAAAAAATAGATGTCAATTATTTTGTGCTAAGAGTGCAAGAAATTTTTTTGGTAGGAATTGAAATTGTGGTTGTAAATTTGACGTGGAATAACCCGTACATTAAATATGTAAAACTACTCAACTTTTCGTTCATCAAGATGCCATTTTTTCAATTCGTGAATTAGACGAAACTAACTATTTACAATGCACGAAAATGCTTCGTTGCAGAAAACTAATAATTATTTTGTTCATCGTATGATAATTTTAATTCCACCTAAGAATTTTTTTCAGTGTGAACAAAATTGCAGTTTGTTTAGTTTTTTTTCGATGAGCGTCAAATTCACAGAATAAAAATAGTGATAGTGGTAAATAAATTGACCCGAACATGTTCATAATTTGTTCAGGTCACTCACCCTCACCGTCTTTTTTCAATGCTTGAGCATTATTTTAGTTTGATGTAATTGTATTCTTGAACTTCTTACCACAAAATTTTAATATATCTCGCTGTTTAAGTTGAAGCACCGAAACATCGCTGGTAGTGTCTCTTATTCGGACCTCAGTCGCACGATGGAATGTATTATCTACAGAAATCGCTTTCATCAAATCTTTTAGAAAATATTCATAGCGAGCAAACTGCCCTTTTCAATAAAAATGGCTAATTTTGCATTAAAATTTAGGCTTTCAGGTTTTTTTCAGGAAACTGATAGCTTCCAAAAGCAACAATTTTTTCAGCAATTGATGAAGCAAAAATTTAAAAACTGGAAGTTGAAATAGTCGAGACAATAATTCGTTTTCGTGTTTGCGGGGCCGTGTACTTGTTAGTTAATTATTTTGTTATAGCGCACAACTAGAGATAGGGAGAACAAAATAAAAATGAAGTGTTTCTAGAAATTGTAGATGGTATAATTTTTAATCTGTTGATGCATTCAAATTTGTTAGTATTTCAATTTGATTCAAAGTTCTTTGCTATATAAGATAATATTCTGTATTTTCATGCATTTAATACAAATGACGATATAACACCTAATTCTGTTGGTGTATAAAACGTAAATTATGGCATTGAATTCAAGGCTATATTGTGATATTGAAAACAATTAAGGTATAGTCGGGAACAAATGCATCAATTAGAATATAAAATTGTTTAAATCACCACTTTGAAATCAAGAATAATTGTGATCCTATACATCTATCAAATAGCGATTAGACAAGTCTAGGTGTCTTCACTTTGCTCCATCGATTTGTTTTAACACTTTTTTATTATTACTTGGTGTAGGATAATCTATTAGCAATATTTAGTATTACTTTTTTCAAAAAAAGTATGTTCCTGATGGTGAAAATAGATATAACATAAAGTACGTGGGAGCTTTTCACACCTTTTGATAATTTTATATCCTCTAAGTATTCCGATTGTTACCCAATTTAAAGAATGACGTGAAATAAAAACACAAATCATAATCTCGAACGACAGTCGACAGCAAGAAAACTATCGAGCAAATACGTTCGACTCGAGTCGCTTTCGAGTTCGATTGTTATGGTTCCATAATGCCAACACTTCTCGATAATCTAGTACTTCTTCGAGCGAACTCGAACGAAAATTTACTTTCGAGCTCGGTTCGAAATACATAATGCGAAACAAGGTCGAGTCGATAGAATTTTGATCGAATCGAGATGCGTAATGCCACCCTATTTAATGTGCCGGATGGATACTAGATGTGTCGAAATAAAGATATGGAGTGTTATTAGTGTGTGATGAAAGCCAGTTTTAGTTCTGCATAGTTTGAAATGTGAAAATTAGTGATTCGGAGGAAAAATGGATAGTTGTTGGGGTGAATGACCTCTATGTGGAATTTGACGGTACCAAATCTCTACAAAAATGTCTATTGTTTTATGTGAAGTTAAAATTTTATGCTATACCAGCGACATGAGGAAGCCACAAAGTGACATCTCGAACGCCGTGGCTGCCGTTATACCTCAGGCTAGAGTATTTTTTGTAAAAAATTTTGTTTGTGTCAAAACATAATGTTGAACCGACGTAGCTGGATAAATGACGAGTAAGAGCGATGACCTTCACTTATGCCTGTGGTGAGTACTAGACTGGTTGTGTGGGTTTTTATATTTTTTGATTTTTGAGACATGAAAAACTCCTAAAATTTTACCGGTGTGATCCCTTAATTCATAACAGCAAGTCCCCACTTTTCTGTGGACGATTGCTTCACTATATCGAGGGGCTAATTTTGCGGTAAATCCTTTAGATTTGTCTGACAAAAAAAAATTCCGTTTTAAAACTGTTTCCCTTTCTTCGAAGGACACATATCGCTTCGATCGCAGGTTGTAACCCGCCGCGTATTTATCATAGGCTCGTTTTAAGTTTATTTTTACAGCCTCGTATACATGTTTCAGAGTTTCTGACGTTTTGGGAGGTTCGAAATGGTTTAATGTAAGATTACTGTCTCGCAATCGCGAATATTCATTTCCAGAGTTGATCATATTTCTGCCAAAGTTGACGAAATAAGGAGAGTAGGCAGTTGAACTGTGCACACTATTCCTTATTGCGCATGCTATATGCTGAATTCCCTTGTCCCGATCTTTTTGTGTTTTGTTTTCTAGTGATGCTCTAATAGCAGATGTAATCACCCGATTGGCCCTTTCAGTGGGGTTTGGTGCTGGGTGGTAGGATGCCAAATTCCAGTGCTGAACATTATAGTTCGCCAGAAACTTTTGAAATTCTCTCGCCTTAAATTGCGGGCCGTTATCGGAAATTAGCACTGCCGGTACTCCGAACAGAAGGAATATGGGTCATTCCATGCGAAGTGATCAAGGCACGTGTAATCGACCTCCACGGATTTGAACAAAATTTAGAGGAATTGTTCATCTAGGGCCAATATATAAAAACCCAATTTTTTGTGACAATTGAACCACCCCTCGGGTCATGGGAGCACCCCCCGTTTTGGCAAATTGTCAAAACCCTTGATTTTCTTTTGATCATATCTCCGGTTCTATTTACTCTAGAATCAAACCACAGGATGGCTTTTGAAGAAAATTGTTCAAGGAGTCTATAAAAAATATTATTTTTTGCCGACAGTGTTGCCAAGTATGCAATTTTATCAGTTAAATATTAAAAGTTAATTTTTCTCAAAATACGTATATTTTAATTTTGAAAATTTCAATGCCATCGCGTTCCTCAGACATTTTTACACAAAAAACACTTATCATCTCAATATAATATGAGCGCATCTTGAGATACACTGTTTTGAAGAGGAAAAACCGCAATTTCCCATACAAAATCACAAGCGAACAACACTAAAAAACCAACTTGAGTATTCTGAGTTCAAACATAATTTTTCGTGCAGTAGACGAGAAGTGATGAAAAACTACGTATTTGGTTTGCTTCTAGCAGATCAGGGTCGATTTTTATGACAGTTTGAAGATTTTCTCAATTTTGGCCAATAAAAATGGATTTTTATATGAGAAAATCGGAGTTTTTCCCTTCAAAACGGTATATCTCAGGATGCGCTCATATTATATTGGGATGATAAGTGTTTTTTATGTAAAAATGTCTGAGGAACGCGATGGCATTAAAATTTTCAAAATTAAAATATACGTATTTTGAGAAAAATTAACTTTTAATATTTAACTGAAAAAATTGCATAGTTGGCAACACTGTCGGCAAAAAATAATATTTTTTATAGTCTCCTTGAACAATTTTCTTCAAAAGCCATCTTGTGGTTTGATTCTAGATTAAATAGAACCGGAGATATGATCAAAAGAAAATCAAGGGTTTTGGCAATTTGCCAAAACGGGGGGTGCTCCCATGACCCGAGGGGTGGTTCAATTGACACAAAAATTTGGGTTTTTATATATTGGCCCTAGATGAACAATTCCTCCAAATTTTGTTCAAATCCGTGAAGGTCGATTTCAAGTTTGCATCTTTTTTTGATCACTTCGCGTGGAATGACCCATATGTTGTTCTCGATAAACCTGATCACTGGCATAGTTTTCGCTTCTTTCATCACTTGAACCATTGTAAATTTTGAGAAAAAGTCTGTGACCACTAAAACCCAGGAATTTCCCGCTCTCGAGCGCGTGAATGGGCCAAGGAAATCAATCGAAACTATTTGGTCGGCTGCACATGGCGGATTTTGATTTATGTTGTCGGTTTTTGATTTCTTGCACACCATGCAGGCTTTGCAATAGCGCAACATGTCTGCACTCATTCTTGGCCAGAAGTAGCGCTCTGCGACAGAATGGAGTGTTTTTTCGAAACCAAAATGAGCAACGTCATGGATTTCCTTTATTATTGTTATTTCTTCGGCGCTTCTAGGTACATATTTCCAACGGAACGTTAGGTCGTC
Source organism: Topomyia yanbarensis (assembly GCF_030247195.1). Classification (NCBI taxonomy): domain Eukaryota; kingdom Metazoa; phylum Arthropoda; class Insecta; order Diptera; family Culicidae; genus Topomyia; species Topomyia yanbarensis. The sequence continues at coordinate 113,697,218 of NC_080670.1, forward strand.
TGGGCGAGCAGCGTTTGTTACAAATTTGTATATTTTACCCTCAACTACCTTAAAATCCACATATTTTTCTGGGAATTTTATGATTAGTTCTCTCAATTCATCGTATGGCGTGTCGGAAACTGGAGTCGATATAGTGTAAATGGATCTCGACAGGGCATCTGCGCTTATGTTGTCCTTACCTTTAGTATACCGGAAGTTGATATCATACCCTTGTATTTTCATTACCCATCTGGAAATTCTTGGGCTCTTACTATTGATCGACATAGTTTTCAAAAATGTCAAGCTCATTGCGTCAGTGAGTATTGTGAACTTTGTTCCTTCCACGAAATGGCGGAAATGCTCAATGGCCATTAGCATTGCCAGGCATTCTCGCTCCGTTGCACTATATCGCCTCTGACTTGAAGACAATTTCTTCGAATAATAAGCGATGCGTTTCCGTTCCCCATCAATTTCATGGGTTAGAACGGCTCCTGCCGCTAAGTCGGAGCTGTCCGTTTCGATTGTAAATGGAACAGAGAAATTAGGGTTTGCCAAAATGGGCGGTGAAGTCAGCGCTGATTTCAGTTCAGTAAGTGCTTTGTCGGCCGCTTCTGTCCAGCAAAATTTTGTGCATGATTTTTTTAACAAGTCTGAAATAGGGCAAACTATTTGGCTGTAATTTTGTATGCACCGCTGGTAGAATCCAGCTAAACCAAGAAGTCTTCTGATGTCTTTAATGTTTTTGGGCTCGGGGTAATTCAAAATGGGTTCAATTTCTGAACAGTCGGGTGCGACTCCCTCTTCGCTGATGACGTGTCCTAAATATGTTACTGATTTTTGACAGAACCGTGACTTTTCAACGCTAATTGTTAGGTTTGCCATTTTAAACCTGTTAGCAACAATTTCCAATAAACGGAAATTTACAGACATTTTTACACAAAAAACACTTATCATCTCAATATAATATGAGCGCATCTTGAGATACACTGTTTTGAAGAGGAAAAACCGCAATTTCCCATACAAAATCACAAGCGAACAACACTAAAAAACCAACTTGAGTATTCTGAGTTCAAACATAATTTTTCGTGCAGTAGACGAGAAGTGATGAAAAACTACGTATTTGGTTTGCTTCTAGCAGATCAGGGTCGATTTTTATGACAGTTTGAAGATTTTCTCAATTTTGGCCAATAAAAATGGATTTTTATATGAGAAAATCGGAGTTTTTCCCTTCAAAACGGTATATCTCAGGATGCGCTCATATTATATTGGGATGATAAGTGTTTTTTATGTAAAAATGTCTGAGGAACGCGATGGCATTAAAATTTTCAAAATTAAAATATACGTATTTTGAGAAAAATTAACTTTTAATATTTAACTGAAAAAATTGCATAGTTGGCAACACTGTCGGCAAAAAATAATATTTTTTATAGTCTCCTTGAACAATTTTCTTCAAAAGTCATCTTGTGGTTTGATTCTAGATTAAATAGAACCGGAGATATGATCAAAAGAAAATCAAGGGTTTTGGCAATTTGCCAAAACGGGGGGTGCTCCCATGACCCGAGGGGTGGTTCAATTGACACAAAAATTTGGGTTTTTATATATTGGCCCTAGATGAACAATTCCTCCAAATTTTGTTCAAATCCGTGAAGGTCGATTTCAAGTTTGCATCTTTTTTTGATCACTTCGCGTGGAATGACCCATATGTTGTTCTCGATAAACCTGATCACTGGCATAGTTTTCGCTTCTTTCATCACTTGAACCATTGTAAATTTTGAGAAAAAGTCTGTGACCACTAAAACCCAGGAATTTCCCGCTCTCGAGCGCGTGAATGGGCCAAGGAAATCAATCGAAACTATTTGGTCGGCTGCACATGGCGGATTTTGATTTATGTTGTCGGTTTTTGATTTCTTGCACACCATGCAGGCTTTGCAATAGCGCAACATGTCTGCACTCATTCTTGGCCAGAAGTAGCGCTCTGCGACAGAATGGAGTGTTTTTTCGAAACCAAAATGAGCAACGTCATGGATTTCCTTTATTATTGTTATTTCTTCGGCGCTTCTAGGTACATATTTCCAACGGAACGTTAGGTCGTCTGGGCGAGCAGCGTTTGTTACAAATTTGTATATTTTACCCTCAACTACCTTAAAATCCACATATTTTTCTGGGAATTTTATGATTAGTTCTCTCAATTCATCGTATGGCGTGTCGGAAACTGGAGTCGATATAGTGTAAATGGATCTCGACAGGGCATCTGCGCTTATGTTGTCCTTACCTTTAGTATACCGGAAGTTGATATCATACCCTTGTATTTTCATTACCCATCTGGAAATTCTTGGGCTCTTACTATTGATCGACATAGTTTTCAAAAATGTCAAGCTCATTGCGTCAGTGAGTATTGTGAACTTTGTTCCTTCCACGAAATGGCGGAAATGCTCAATGGCCATTAGCATTGCCAGGCATTCTCGCTCCGTTGCACTATATCGCCTCTGACTTGAAGACAATTTCTTCGAATAATAAGCGATGCGTTTCCGTTCCCCATCAATTTCATGGGTTAGAACGGCTCCTGCCGCTAAGTCGGAGCTGTCCGTTTCGATTGTAAATGGAACAGAGAAATTAGGGTTTGCCAAAATGGGCGGTGAAGTCAGCGCTGATTTCAGTTCAGTAAGTGCTTTGTCGGCCGCTTCTGTCCAGCAAAATTTTGTGCATGATTTTTTTAACAAGTCTGAAATAGGGCAAACTATTTGGCTGTAATTTTGTATGCACCGCTGGTAGAATCCAGCTAAACCAAGAAGTCTTCTGATGTCTTTAATGTTTTTGGGCTCGGGGTAATTCAAAATGGGTTCAATTTCTGAACAGTCGGGTGCGACTCCCTCTTCGCTGATGACGTGTCCTAAATATGTTACTGATTTTTGACAGAACCGTGACTTTTCAACGCTAATTGTTAGGTTTGCCATTTTAAACCTGTTAGCAACAATTTCCAATAAACGGAAATGTTCGTCCAATGTCTGTGACCTGTTTCTTCTTCGCCCTCCCTGCCAGTTACCAAGTCGCCCACCTTTTTACTAATGTTTTGTCCAGTGGGTTTCGCTTCACTTTGCTTTACCCCTTGACGTTAGAACCTATGGGGTTGCCCCCCAATAGCGTTTATTTCCTCGGCCCCATCTTCACTTCCCTCGTCTTTCTCCAGTTCACATTCAAGCTGATGGAACGTATGATTTGGAGCTCTCTGGAAAGTAGGAGCAAATAAGCTTGGTTCCAAGGAATCAAAATGGAAACAATATTCTGCCAATTCTTTAACCGATGTGATTGGTGTTAATGCCAACCTTCGTCGGTAAGAAATTTTTGTGTTATCAAAAATCCACTTGAGTTTACGTTTTTCATTCATTTTGTAAGATAGACTTTTCGAAAGACGTTCCATTTCAGCAAGGTAGGTGCTGAAACGTTCGTTTGGTTTTTGTTTCCTCCCTCATTTCGTCCTCGATTGCTTTGTCCTTGTTTGGATTTTCGAAATTCACCATCAGATGTTATACTAAATGTTGCCAGGTTTGGAATTCTTCACAGTACGTGAAATACTACTTCCTTGCATCACCGACAAAAAACAGGTAGGCTTTTTGCAGCAGCTCCTGCTCGCTCACTTGGTTTGCATTCGCTAAGATTGAAACTTGTCTGAAAAATTCAGATGCGGACAATGCTTTCGGTCCTATATCTCCATTAAATTGGATCCCCCATTTCTCGATTTTTGTACTGAGATGATTGTAGTAGTGTGAGAGTTGAGGTGATTGAAATTGTGTTTGTTGTGTTTGTGCTGAGTGTTTATCCTGCCTACGAATAGTGTCTGGGTGTTGGAATGGAAACGATGTGTTCACTCCTAAGTCCCTGGTTGTTGTTGTAACTCAAGGGGGACTCAACAAGTCATAACGCTCACTGACTCATTTTTCCAATTGTATAATATGTATCGGTATGGATTTCAAACTGTTTATAATAGTAACTTAGAAGAACGTTAAAAAGATCTGACCTGTTCTGTTGTTGTTATGTGCATGCTGCTGGTCGACGACGACGAGGATGACGGCGACGTACGTTTATGCTGCGTACTGCTAGCTATGCAGCGATTGTGATGAAGAGTGGTTAATTCCCAGGAACAAAATGTACAGGCGAGCGATGCAGCACACAAGGCAGCCGGCGACTAGCGATACCGCCAGACTGAGCGATGTGTTCGGTTTGGATGCTGTCGAGCCGATACCTTATGCGGCGGCTGATTAGGGTGCCGGGAACTGACCGACTGAGTGTTACGGGCGGATATACAGTTGAATGTTGCACGTTCTCTGACTCGGGGTGTTTAACTGGGACCCTTACGAACGATGCGAGATCGGTGAGCACGATCGATCACCAGCGAATGCTAGTGTTAACCATCAACTGCGTCCACTGGCTCAGAGTGAAAAGCTGGCACTCCTACGGACTAACGATGCATGTAGCAATCACTTAACGTCGGGATCCAATGACTCAGGACCGTGGCTGGTGTCCCTACGGATTCTTGCGATCGGTGAGCACGATCACATACACCGGCGCTAGGCGGCGTCTTAGAACGCTGAGCGATTGTGTCCCTTGGCTCAGGGAGACTGGCGTTGTTCCCCTACGGACAATATGAGACGTATGGCCGAAACCACGTTTCAAACACGTGTGCAAGCTAAAATCGCCTCGATGATTCCCTGTAACATTGATCAGAACCTGCCGAAGATAAAAACCTTCGCCTGAAGGTTTAGTTTGCCTTCAGACGAGAAACACGTGTCTCGCTATTATGTTGACCAGCACGCATTAAATTCTAACATACCTGTACTGCTTTTACAATTCGCTCACAGATCTTTCTTTGCAAATGGCAATTGATACTGTATGGAGCAGTTCTTCTACACATAGATAGATGTTAAAGATAGTGCATGATATTACTTTGGAGTCACAATTTACTTTTCTCCAAATTTTACGATTGCTCGCTTTGCGAGGACATATCATCAACGGTACTGTGTACTTTTATATTTATGATGTTTCGTATGTCTAGAAATATGATGTTATACAATCCTAAACTTTAACTCACTCAGCTCCTCGTGGTCAATCTTCACTTTGTTGGATTTTTAACTATCACTATCACTGAACTGCTCCGTAAGAAGGCCAATTTGTAAAGAGGCTTGAGTTTTCTTACACAGAATCGAAATGGTCTGATTTTTGAGGTAATTGTTTCTAACTTAATTGTTCGTAATTATCGCTGCTATCGTTGAGGGAAAGAGATGGCAAAAATTAATTATAAAATGAATCGCGACAACTCTGCGACATCACCTCTGATGCTACAAACGGCTGCGACATTTCATGTCGCATGAGAGATCACTTGGGTGAAACTAGTGTTAGCACTTGAGGTTACATAATGTTGAAATCATTTAAGTTGAAATTAATGTTTGAGGTAAGCCATGTTTCACATAGAGCAAAAGCATCGCATTTTAAATTATGCAGTAAAATTTTGAAGGAATCAATTTTTGGTATGATTCTTTTGCAATTCCACTGTAAAACAGTGATGGAGTCTTTCACCTTAGGAGTTGAATTATCCATCGAAAGATATAATTGCTGCAAGGATGGGCCATTGAGCAATCAACTGCTCTAAAAATGTTCTAATTGTTGAGAGGAAAGCTGAAAGTATACTCTTTAGTGGTTCAGAAATATCGAATGCTTTAAAATCCAATCAACAATTTCAGAAAATTTCAATAATCCTAACACCAGCTGAGGCTCAGAGGAAGTCGAAATTTTATTATTTCCAGTAATGGTGTTCTTTTGGGCGCAGTTTATCTATTGGTGGAGAAATTTTACGGCCATTTCTTGGCAGTTTGGGAAAAGAAGACTGTTTTCTTTTTCCGGAATTTCCGCGTAAAACAAATGATGTACCTTCGCACGGTCCGCCTGAGTCAGACTGTTCCGAAAATAGAGATGTGTAAGTGTTTTCTAAGAAGATGGGTTTAGGGGTAGCATTTTTCAACATTTCTGCATAGGAGCGCTTAGACCTCTCCTTGAAGGATCGTTTAATTTTATCCTCGCGCGATTTATAAATGGGGCATGCAAGGAGCTCATGCGAGTTTTCTCCGTACATTAAACATTTTTCTGAATATTTATTGCATGTATCCCCTTGATGAGAACCCCCACATTTGCCACACCGTGCCTTATTGGAACAGTAAGTGGCTGTGTGGCCAAGCTGTTTACAATTAAGACAATTCATTACACGAGGGATAAAAAGGCGAACAGGGAGACGAATCTTATCGATAATTACATAGTTGGGCAGCGCAGACCCAGCGAAAATCATTCGAAACGAGTCAGACAGTCGATAAACTTTTTTATCTCCTTCGTGTGATACTGAATGCAATTGCTTGCATTCAAGTATCTTTACGTCTTCAAGTATGGTGTCTTTGAAACGACCAACTCCATGCTTAATTAAGTCATGAACAGTCAAACTCGATTCTGTAATGACCCCATCAATTTCAATTTCCTTTGAAGGAATATACGCTCTATATTCACGCGTAAAAAGCTCGCAAGAAGCAGTTGCTTTGGCTTGTTTGAGACTACCAACGACAATGCTATTATATCTTTATTAACTTTGACGATCTCTTTTACATCCGAGAATCGCGAAGTCAAAACTTTCGAAATTTGGATAATATTTAGCGCCTTTACTTAACGCCTAATAAATACAATCCATGGTCCCGTTGACGACTCTGGGTAAATTTTAATTCTAATCGGGTTTACACTTTCAGCAGAAGGCTTAGGAGGAGGGTCTGTTACTCGTTCTCCGCGTCATCCATTTTACCTAGCAAGAAAAACAATCACAAGGAATGAAAAACATACCTGTTATCTGCTATCTCTGAGGTGACGAAGACACCGGTAGAACACACCTCGTGTGTTACGTTGTAAACTCGTTGCCCGTTGTTTGACAATGTGACACTTGCTGTCCTTCTTCGTCACGTTGCTTCTTCAGTAGAAAAATAGGCCTCCCTGCAACACTTCAAAACTCTCTCCGGTTAAGCTGCTCGTCGGTATCACCACCACAAGCGCACTCTCTCCGTTTCCACCACCGCGGTAGACAAATGTGGCTACCTGTGGCTTTCTGCGAAAACCCCACTGTCGATGCGTCACTTTTCGGTGTCACTTGTTTTCCTTATTCGTCGTACCGCTTCTGCGGTAGACAAATAGAGCAAATGGGTCTACCTATGACGCTTCCTCTCTCGTCGATTAGAATTGCCCGACGACACCAATACAATATATTTTTTCTGTGTGTACAGGCACGATCACTGTCGATTTCTGCCATCGCGGTAAGCAAATTCGTCTACTCGCGGTTTGCTGTCAAAACACCACATGTCGAGGATGCCGTTGACCACGCCTCCGACGTATCAACTATCTACTCACACTTAATAAACTGGTCTCTCTCCCACAAAAACGCATACAGCGTCTCGCACTCCGCCGCTCTCTCGAGAACAAAACCTTCCACCTGGAGGCACAACCGTCTCAGTCGGTTGCAAAAACTGTTATGAGGAATCGTAGTTTGGATAAATGAGAAAGGCACAATTGCACCACTAGATGGATTAAAACGGGTTTTTGTTTTAGTCTTTTTGTTTTCACACTTCTTTACTTGACGGCGTCGTTTTAAGATTGTCTGGTGTTTCTAAATTATTGATGGATTTTAATTAGTTATCAGGAACCTGGAACGTTCAATTTGCTTTGGAATTCAAAGTTTACTTTTTGGTCACATATTCCCGAAAAAAATTTGTGCTGAATAGAATTTGTTGGTCCAGTAATTTAACGCGCAATTGAATATAGTAAAGTGAGACAAGGTCACCTGTGCTTTCAAGCCCCTTAAAAAGAGAGCGAAAGAGGAAAAATGCGATTCGTAAAAGAGACAAGTAGATATCTGAAAGATTTCATTTGCATAAAAAAACCTGTTTTAATCCACCTAGTGGCGCAATTGTGCCTTTCTCATTTATCAAAGTTATGATTTAATAGCTAGTTACATTCAATATAACATTGTGGAAATATCTATTACATTCTTACTACAATTGGTAAGTATATATGAGTGCAAGACTGCCACGAACCTGATGAGCACCATATCGACGCTGACACTCTTTAAATAAACAAACATATAATATTTAATGAGCTTAACCAGCGTGAGATCAATGTTGCCTTCATGTTAACATATTTTGAAATGCGGTGTTGGGGAGGGGTGTGGGAGATAAGAGAGGGAGCGGTGGATGGCAGGGCGCAACACCAAACAGCATATTATACGTTTCGTTTGAGACTAGGTTAGTGGAAATTGGGTCAATCACCACCGTTCTGGAATATGTCCAGAACCCGAAACCTCCGGAATTATCGATAGTGGACAATTTATTCTAAGAATCTTCGATTTGCCGTCAGTGATCTAGGCCAGCGAATCGAGATAATTTGATGTTAATTTCAATGGATTTTTAACCTATGAGGTATTATGATTGTACCGGCTTATATGAGAAATTCCTATGTGACCGCGTTAACCACGCTCCAAAAGTCAGTACCGAACGAAATTCAATAGCAGTCAATGAAAGTATTATATCTTTTAGGTTGAAATCAAGTTTGTAAAAATCGGTTAGGAATAGGAGCTCGCTGGAAAAAGGGGTGTGAAATACGCTTAGGAACAAGAAACTTTAGTGGGTCGTTAGTTAGTTAGTTAGTGATCTAGACCCGCAAATCCAATTAATGTTGAATCTATTTGAATATGTATTACAGTGAAGACCCGTATTTATCAGCCCCTTGATGAATTTTTAGCTGATAAAACGGGTACATTGACAAAATCGGGACATATATTTTTCATTCTTTTTAATAAACCGAAGCTCTTAAAATATTTTTCTTCGGTTCCTAGGTATAGCCACACAACCCTTTCTGATTATTTACTTTAAATTTTCCTTAAGGGGGTCTGACAGCGCAAATTATCAAACCAAGCCCATCAAACTACCAACTATCAATTTTCATATGAAGCTATTAAAATCGGGGATAGAAAAACCGGAGGCTGATAAAATCGGATGCTGATAAAACCGGGTCTTCACTGTGTATCATTCGGACACCATGGTGTTACCAGTTTATAAGGGCATATATAAATAAACGTAAACGACTAAATTATAACTAATTATAATAAATATACCATAGTAAGGTCCTTTGAAAACAACATGGTTGATTTTTACCATAAATCACCCATTGCATAGTGCAATGATGGTCCTAAAATATTAATATGGCGTGTTAGCACTTTGCAGGATCAATGCGTCTTGTGAGATATTCAATTGATTATACATAGTGTGAGCATGATGACGGTACACAAAATTGCAATACACCCAGGTTTTTTTTATACGGGGGATACGTACCGCGTATAAAACCGCGTTAACTGAAAAAATCCGTGTAAAAAAACCCTCAGCAAAAGACTAAGAATATTTCTGGAAGTTTTTTTTTGCACGGATTTCGCAAAAATATTCAAAGTCCTTTTGAATGAAAAAGATAGACTTTTTGCAGAATAAAATTCTAAGTCCTTTTAAATGCAAAGAACAAAGAAGAATTTTGGCAGTTTTTTTACACGGATTTCGCAATCGACAGGGTTTTTGCAAAAAGTATTCTTTGAAATGCAAAAGACTTCGAATATTTTCGGAAGGATGGAAGACTCCTTATGACCCGCACCTGAACAATATACGTCTTTACGGAATGGACTTGACGAGTAGGTGCCAGAAATTCATGTTTGACGCCATTTTGAAATCCAATATGGCCTTTTCGGGTTTAGCGAAATTCACTATAACCCAATCAATTCGGAATGGTTTTGACGAGCAGGTGCTAGAAATTGGTTATTGGCCATCTTCAAATCCAAGCTGGCGACTTCCGGTTTAATGAAATTCTCTATAACTCAATCAATATAGTTAGTTTTGGAATGGTCTTGACGAGCTGGTGCCAGAAATTGGTTTTTGGCGCCATTTTGAAGTCCAAGGCGGCGAGTTCCGGTTTAACGAAATTCCCGCATGCAAAATCTGGGGGATCATCCAAAACTCGAACATAAGATCTAGTCATAAACCAGCGAAATGCAAAATATTTGTATGTGTTAATCCGGAAGAGTGTGGTGAGAATGCAAGTGAGAGGAGAAAAAAAAGTTTGGGGTTTGAATTGATTTCAATTAAACACAATGCTAAAATTCAAGTAAATTCAGTTGTTTAATTAAAACTATTTGTACTACAACTTCGTCTTCCAAAAATATCCATATTGATTGAGTTATAGCGAATTTCGCTAAACCGGAAGTCGCCATCTTGGATTTCAAAATGGCGTCAAACATGAATTTCTAGCACCTACTCGTTAAGTCCATTCCGTAAATACCCATATTGTTGAGGTGTGGGTCGTAAGGAGTCTTCCAAATTCCTCCCATTCTATCTTTCCGAAAATCTTTTAAGTCTTTTGCATTCAAAAGGACTTAGAATATTTTTGAAAAAGATGGGTGGGTAATGTCTGCGACATAACCGGAGAGATGTAGAATACATAAGGAACACGTTCTTCAAATATGTTGATACTCATTGGAATTTTCGGACAAAAGGTGATTTGGGCGAGGAATATTTCAAATTATTCTTTACAAAAATGATAGTGGTCCTGAAAAGGACCGGTTTTGTTGGCGTTGTTGGCCTTGGTGAGGGAGATGGCTAACGATGAAATTAATTGTTAGCATGAGGAAGTCGCGTAGTACTGGCCAATGGAAGAACAGATAATAATTGATTCCTGAAAATCAATTTTTCTTTATTCATGTAAATTATACATACTTACAAATCTAACAGAAGATTCCTGATCATATTTCTGAATCATTAGTGCGAACATTGTGTAATTTGGTTAAGTACAATGAAAGTTACAAACTTTCCAAACTCGACCTTCTGTTCCTTCAGAAATATTGAAATGGGGTGTCTATATTAAACCGTTAGTCGTGGTCACAATAAAAAAAAAGATGGGTGGGTAATGTCTGTCACATAACCGGAGCGTCGTGATTTCAATTCGAGACGTTAATTTAAATCTAATAATATTCAACAGAATCACGTTTGAATGGGAAATTTTCAAATAATTCTCTATGGTAATAATGGTGGTTCTGAAAAAAATCCTTTGGTATCGGCGTTGGTGTTGATGGTGATGCGCTGGATCGTTGGATATTTTTGGCATGATAGTTACGTGCCTGGCGAACTGTTTTGTAGCCTCGAACAAAACGACAAGACTGGCTTCTTCGGGTACCATTACGGCTGAACTTTATAAACTTAGCTCGACTTTGAAATCCTGCACAATCTCACGAATCAGACACCGGTAGGGCCATTTTGTTTGCTACTAGCACGGAGCTGCACAAAAAAATCATATGCAGTTAGTTCACGGGGGCTGCCAAAAAGCTTGAATAGAAGCATGCGACTTCAACGTTTCTCTTAAACACATGCAACAACACATTCGTTTTGGTAATACTGATAATAACAGTAGAAAGGAATGGAAAAGCAGTGCACGAAACGAGCGAGAGGATAATTTAAATTTTTGTTCCATCTGCAAGCTACTTCTTTCCACACAACGTATTATGTTGCTTGTTGAAATTTGCTACACACCTTAAAATGAAAGTTTCAGTTTAACTCTCGCTAGAACACAATTGATTGGTCTTGAAAAGAACCGTTGCTTTTATTGTAATTTACGCCCACTCCCACAAACCGACCAAGTAGGCATCACTGGCTTCATTACGGCTGAGTTTTGTAAGCGTAGCTCGACTTTGAAGTAATACACAACCTTACGAACCAGACGCTGGAATGTTAGCCAGCGGATTAGTTGCTCCGTTGCCCTTTAGTTGGGGCGAAATACTAGCATGGCGATAGTTCCTGATCGGTAGTTGGTTGCGATGGGCCACCAGTAGCTGGGGCACTTTTGCAGACCGTCATTATCGCCAACTGCTTTCCTCCGGTGGACTAGCTGCTTGCTAGTGCTTGAACGAATACGAACGATGAGAAAAACCGACCGACCAATATTCATATATGAAAACACGAGAAAGCACTACTATCGCTCTCTCGCTCGTTTTCGTGCCATTCCTGTGCCTTTTCTTTCCGTTCGGCTACCAATACTAGCATAACCAAAACGAATATTCTGTCTTTCCATCGCCTTCAATCTAGTGGCCAGTGCTAGCAAACTTGCATGTTCAGTTTTTCAATAACAACATTCAAACAATATTTTCAAAGAATGTTCCAGATTTGAAGAGAAGGAAGGAGAAGATTTTCACAAATTTAAATTCTTTTGTCTTATTTGTTAGCGCTGATAAAGGCTATTTAGTTTGCTACTAGCAAGGAGCTGCACAAACAAATCGATTTATGCAGTTAATCAACGGAGGCTGCCAAAAAGTTCGAATAAAAGCATGCGACTAGCGTACTTTGCATGTTCTATATTTTATCAATACTAGAAAGGAACAATAAAATAATTCAAATTGTTATAGCGACATGCAATTGTGGCAACACTGGCCATGAGATGGTGGGGGAACACGCACATTCGTTTTAGTTATGATGGTAGTAGCAGCAGAAAGGAATGGAAAAGCAGTGCACGAAAACGAGCGAAAGAGGATAATTTAAATTCTCTTTCTTTCTTTCTACACATCGTATTTCTTATATAGCTTTCTGAAAATTATTTGTTATACACCATAAAATGTAAATTTCAGTTTAACTCTTATTACAACACAATTAATTGGTCCTGTAAAGAACCGTTTATTGTTTTATTGCGGGAGCATAATTCAGACGCACTCCCCGCGGACACGGTGAGCCACTTTAACTCTTATTAGAACACAGATTAGTTTCTCTGTTGCCCTTTAGTTGGGGCGAAATTCTTGCAGGGCGACAGTTCCTGATCGGGTTGCGATGAGTCACCAGTAGCTGGGGCACTTTTTCCGACCGTCGTCATCGCCAACTTCTTTCCTTCGGTGGACTGGCTGCTTGCTAGTGCTTGAACGAATACGAATGATGAGAAAAACCGACCGACCAATATTCATATATGAACACACGAGAAAGCACTACTATCGCTCTCTCGCTTGTTTTCGTGCCATTCCTGTGCCTTTCCTTTCCGTTCGGCTACCAATACTAGCATAACCAAAACGAATATTCTGTCTTTCCATCGCCTTCAATCTAGTGGCCAGTGCTAGCAAACTTGCATGTTCAGTTTTTCAATAACAACATTCAAACAATATTTTCAAAGAATGTTGCAGATTTGAAGAGAAGGAAGGAGAAGATTTTCACAAATTTAAATTCTTTTGTCTTATTTGTTAGCGCTGATAAAGGCTATTTAGTTTGCTACTAGCAAGGAGCTGCACAAACAAATCGATTTATGCAGTTAATCAACGGAGGCTGCCAAAAAGTTCGAATAAAAGCATGCGACTAGCGTACTTTGCATGTTCTATATTTTATCAATACTAGAAAGGAACAATAAAATAATTCAAATTGTTATAGCGACATGCAATTGTGGCAACACTGGCCATGAGATGGTGGGGGAACACGCACATTCGTTTTAGTTATGATGGTAGTAGCAGCAGAAAGGAATGGAAAAGCAGTGCACGAAAACGAGCGAGAGAGGATAATTTAAATTCTCTTTCTTTCTTTCCACACATCGTATTTCTTATATAGCTTTCTGAAAATTATTTGTTATACACCATAAAATGTAAATTTCAGTTTAACTCTTATTACAACACAATTAATTGGTCCTGTAAAGAACCGTTTATTGTTTTATTGCGGGAGCATAATTCAGACGCACTCCCCGCGGACACGGTGAGCCACTTTAACTCTTATTAGAACACAGATTAGTTTCTCTGTTGCCCTTTAGTTGGGGCGAAATTCTTGCAGGGCGACAGTTCCTGATCGGGTTGCGATGAGTCACCAGTAGCTGGGGCACTTTTTCCGACCGTCGTCATCGCCAACTTCTTTCCTTCGGTGGACTGGCTGCTTGCTAGTGCTTGAACGAATACGAATCATGAGAAAAACCGACCGACCAATATTCATATATGAACACACGAGAAAGCACTACTATCGCTCTCTCGCTTGTTTTCGTGCCATTCCTGTGCCTTTCCTTTCCGTTCGGCTACCAATACTAGCATAACCAAAACGAATATTCTGTCTTTCCATCGCCTTCAATCAGTGGCCAGTGCTAGCAAACTTGCATGTTCAGTTTTTTAATAACAACATTCAAACAATATTTTCAAAGAATGTTGCAGATTTGAAAAGAAGAAAAAGATTTTCACAAATTTAAATTCTTTCGTGTTATTTGTTAGCGCTGATAAAGGCTATTTAGTTTGCTACTAGCAAGGAGCTGCACAAATCGATTTATGCAGTTAATCAACGGAGGCTGCCAAAAAGTTCGAATAAAAGCATGCGACTAGTGTACTTTGCACGTTCTATATTTTATCAATACTAGAGAGGATCAATAAAATAATTCAAATTGTAATAGCGACATGCAATTGTGGCAACACTGGCCAAGAGATTGTGAGGGAACACGCACATTCGTTTTAGTTATGATGGTAGTAGCAGCAGAAAGGAATGGAAAAGCAGTGCACAAAAACGAGCGAGAGAGGATAATTTAAATTCTCTTTCTTTCTTTCCACACATCGTATTTCTTATATAGCTTTCTGAAAATTATTTGTTATACACCATAAAATGTAAATTTCAGTTTAACTCTTATTACAACACAATTAATTGGTCCTGTAAAGAACCGTTTATTGTTTTATTGCGGGAGCATAATTCAGACGCACTCCCCGCGGACACGGTGAGCCAGAAAGCACTATTTTGCATCCTCGAACAAACCGACCAAGTATGCATCGTTGACTTCTCGGGGCATCATTACGACTGAGCTTTGTAAGCGTAGCTCGACTTTGCAGTCCTGCACAATCTCACGACCCAGACGCTGGAACGATAGCCTACTCTGTTGCCCTTTAGTTGGGGCGAAATTCTTGCAGGGCGACAGTTCCTGATCGGGTTGCGATGAGTCACCAGTAGCTGGGGCACTTTTTCCGCCGTCGTCATCGCCAACTGCTTTCCTTCGGTGGACTGGCTGCTTGCTAGTGCTTGAACGAATACGAATGATGAGAAAAACCGACCGACAGATATTTATATAATCGCGCTAATATGCACTACTATCGCTTTCTCGCTCGTTCTCGTGCCGTGCATGAGCCTTTCCTTTCCGTCCGGCTTCTAATGGCCTAACCAAAGGAATATGCCGTCTTTCCCCCACCAACTGCTCTCGTCAAGCAACCCAATGCGAATAACCATAGGAACAAACATGTAGTGGACCTATATATAAACTTTTCATTATTTTATTGTTCGGTTGGTCTACCAAAGTGACGGCTCTGTGCGGGATGGGCTGAAAATTTTCACTTTTCCGAGTCGTTTTCGAAAGATTTTTCAAAACACATTTTTTTGTTATTAGTGCATGTTATACATACTTCAAATTTTAATACAGCATAGAGGAACATATTTGCAACAAATTGGCCTAAAAATCAAATCATTCTGTTTAGTATGATAAAAGTTATTAACGTTCAAAATCTGACGCGGCGCCGCAGCCAATATTTTGAAACGGGACCCCTATATTGAAACCTTAAATGTATTCTACATTAAAAACCGCGTTGATTGGAAAATCTGCGTTGATTGGAAAATCCGCGTTGATTGGAAGATCCGGAATAGAAGTTATTGCACACAAATTTTAGAAATCTGTCATATTTTACCATACAAAAATCGATTAATACACGTTCTATGAAGACCAAAATGTATGCCAAATTTCGATGACTTGGAGGTTGCTGTCAAATGACAGACTTTGCCAAACATTTTTAATTGAACTGTCTGATTTTCTTTGAAAAATAGTGGCAACTCTGACGTTGTTTCTAATTTCACTCCAATAATTATGCTGACGAAAATTGCCCTGAGAACAAATTTACATAAAAAACAAATAAATCACACAGAAATTTGAATGTTTTTAATCAGTTTGTGCCAATACTTGTTTTCAGAATACAGAACATAGCATCTGCCTTGGTCTAGTGGTTTTACGGCGTTTGCTCTCCGACAAAAAGAAATATTGCAGCAAGTCTACATGACAATTTACACGCCCAACGTGGGGCGCCAATATTGCACTTCCCCATACCAATAAAGAACCACAAAATTTGCTCATACATAAATTTATTGCGACAGTCTCACACGCCCCAAGTCATGCTCTTATCTTCTACACTCTTCCTCTAATCACTCCTCCTTCACTATATTCCTCCACCATTTTCCACTTCGATCTGAACCTAATCTCCGCTCACTCTATCAGCTTACTCCTCGCCTTCATCCCCAGTGACGGAACGTACTCACCATCGACATGTCTGCACTCTACGTCACACGGTATCGTAGGATCGTGACGATGACTCTGAGCTCGCCTCCGTCGGCTCGGGAAACAGTCGTTCGATGCGGGCGGCCAATCCCCCGTCTTTTCGCTCCAGTAGTGGAATGCTTCCACTCCTTGTCTCACGCCGGCGCCCTGCGTACCGACGTTTGGCTCGTTCGTGTGAGTCGCGCCGAGTTGATCTGTGCCGTCGTTTATCTCAGGGTCGACAGATGCGTTGGCTCGATCCCTGTCGAAGTCTGTTGCGCGCTCGATCTGCGCCTTCCTTCGCGCCTGAAACGACAATTGTATCCACTCGATGTGCGTCGTTTGTCGCTGGCTTGACAAGTGTATCACTCCGATCCGTGCCGTTGTTTGTTTCGTGCTCAACCCGGTATTTGGCCAAGAAAAACGTCCCGTTCCGTGCCGTCCGTCTCTGGAGAAAGAAAACCAAGAAATGGTCTGATGGTTGCGGTTCTCGCCGGAAATCAATCCTTTCTTTCAGACTCTTTTTCGGCTCGCTGCTTGCCTTGCACGTGGTTCGTGCTGAAGCCTTATTTGTTTTCTTTCCGTGTGCTTTTGCACCACTCCGCAGCGTCCTTTCTGACAGGCTGCTCTCACGCAAGGTTTTTACCGGACGAACGGAACGAACTCTTCCTGTCTTTATATAAATATTTGCAGCTTATATGCCACTTGGCTGTGTCGCATGTGCCAAGACTATGTTTGGTGACGGAGACTCCAGACACACCTGCACGGCTTAACACTGGCATATGAAATGACGACGATCAGCTTTTCTTAGTCTTGTGTCACTGCTTATTCCAGCGGAAATATTCCTCTCCATTTCTCTGTGACATTTGTCGATGTAGAGTTTAAGCGGAAATGTCTCTCTCATTTTCATTTTCGTTTGTCGTTTGACATTTCTCGATGCGTCATTTTTCGGTGCATAGTTTTTTCAAAAGGGCGTGTGACGATTTCTTTGTAAGATGTGTCAAAATGTGAAGTGTGTTTAATCTTTGCATTCGACATGTACACGCAAAAATTGAAACGTTACACTATCTACAATCGCTAGAAATAACCGCCGAACAATTCCAACTTGTCTGTCTTGTGGAACTTGATCACTTATCGGTGCTAAAATGTTCATTAGCGCGATTCTTCTGACTGCAAATTGTCTAACTTATAAACATCGGATCGATCTGAACCATATCTCGGAAAATGAAAAGCGATATAAATAACGATATATATAAACAAGCAACGGCGTAACCAAGAGGAGGCTTTGGGGTTTAATACCCACCTCCGGCCCTTCCAAAAAATAATTGGATTGAAGTTAAAAATTTATGGATGCTGACTGATTTAATAATGTTTCTAATTATCTGATCAGGTCATTGATAACCTGTTGTTTAAAACATCATGATGACTTTTGAAAAATTGTGGAAATGGGATTCTGATCTGCAACTGATCTATTTGTCTTGATCTCACAGTTGTGTAATCATATCAATATCAAATGACTGCATGAAAACATTATAATAGAAACTCATTTCAGAGTGCTGAAAACTGTCATAATCTTTAGATTTCCTATCATATTGAGCTCACTTTCGAAGGAATGTTTTGTAATATGGATTAGGGTCTTTTTTAATAGGAAGCGAAATTGGAGTTGATTTAATGTCTATGAAACCTAAAACTGCTGACCGAAAAATTGCATAACTTCAACATTTTCTGAAAATGCCTTTATTTTGGGAATGCGCTGAGCTGAGACGAAAACGTTATAGAATTAATAACGAGAATAACACTTTCCTAAAGTAGGGGAATTTATGAAAAATGGCGTTTTCCGTTCGACTCTAACAGGTCTTGATCGATTTTTGTTAACATTTGATTTTTGTTGTATAACCAATTATATGAATAGTTAAAATATATGTTCGAAAACAATAATTTAAAGTCAAGATCACATCATTTTGAAACCGCCAAAAGGTTTGGTATCTTCGATGAATTTTACAAATGTTAAACAGCACATCATCTGATAAAATAATTTTGGCGTTACATCCTCCAAGAAGTATTTATGGAGAATTAACTCTTCAAAGAAACTTCTCCAATGTCTTAATGTCTTCAGCAACATTTTCAGGAGTGATACTCCAAACCACTTTGTTGAAGATATGAAGGCTCCGTGTTCAGGATATCAAAATATTTTAAGCAATTTGTATTTTCCATTAATATACATTATTATGATTTTACTGTTTATTATAAATCTCTTCTCCATAATTTTAAAACTTCAAATATGAGAGTTTATACCATTTGGACAGTAAGTTCGATTTTCACCAAATCCTGCCGAAACCGAATTTCTGACTATTCCGCTGAGTCCAAGTAAGTAGAAACAAAGTCTATACTCGTACACAAGAATTTTCTTCGAATACTGTCAATTGTCAGTGTTATATGAAAATATGCTTGATGGGTTCTAGTAGACGAATGAGGCTGACTTCAAGTAAATCCTCTCTTGAGCATATTTTCCTTATATTAAAGATGCAATTATGCAAAAATAAAAATTTCAAGCATTTTTAAATTTCATGCTGAAAGAACTTCTTTAAGGGAAATTTATATTAAATATTTTATCAGCTTCGGTTTATTCTAAGGAAAGAAAGAGATATGTCCCGAATTAGTAAATGTTTCCATTTCGTCAGTCTAAAATTTACCATGGGGCTGATAAAAAGGGGTCTTTGCTGTACTTATTATTCACTGTGTCCCACATTAATCGCTACAACCCATTTTTTGAGGATATTTTTTTCAATTTTATCGAGCTACAGCAAATGTTTGATTAAAAACCGATATAATCCACCTACCAGTGAGATGAGACATTTCTTACACACCGGGGGTGGGTGTAGCGTAGTTGATAAATCGATTGCCTTGTACGCAGTGCATCTGGGTTCGAGTCCCGACCCCGCACATAGGGTTAGAAATTTTTCATAAGAGATTTTTCTAACCCGAAGAGGCGAATGACCTTAAGGTTAAAACCTCTATAATCGAAATAAAAAAAATTCTTACACCCTGTTGCATCATTCTTTAGTTTGCCGGACTCACACGAAGATGGCAAGCAACTAGATGTGAGATAAGCTCAGTTTAGCTCAAATGAAAGCTAGACAATATTTAAAAAAATTTATAAAATTAAGAGAGATAAATTAAAGTTGGGAATGGTAAATGATGGTTAGTGCTGTGACATTATTTTTGTATATGGGGCGAAATTTTGATTCCTTACATATTCATTATACATAATGCAACTGGTAAGTTTTACACCATAATTAGTATAACATAAATCTTGCAAAAGAAGATAAATTTTCACTAGAATTTGAATATTCAAAAATACAGTTGCTCTCTGGTGATGCTACAAGTATAATATGATTATGAATTATATAAGAAATCTATTCTCTCACTACTAGGTGGATTACTTGGTGATCTGTGTATTCATATAGCATCCAACGTCTCTCTCACGACTGAACGCAATGCTTAATCCAACGGGTAAATACATCAACTGTGGACAAGTTTTCATTTTGAAGTGAATTTACACATTGTTTTGTCTTTGAAGTGAACTTTCGTATTAATTTTTGAGAAATAGTTAATTAATTATTAAGTAAATTTTCGAAATCGAGTTCCTTGAATCACACAGATGTGTTTCCAATTCCGGATATTCAAAATCGGTTTTTTTTTTCGAGAGTTGTCCTACTGGAGCTGTAGAGCTAGGTTCTCGGAAGGGCTCCCCGTCAGAATCACATACTACAATTTGCAGACGAGACAGGCAATGTCGCCCAATAAAACACTGCATTAGGCCAATTGTAGCGGGCCGTGATTCTGAATGTGATATCCATTGTACGATTCAGGTATGTGCGAGCGCAGGGACTCGTGATCGCGTGTATCATCGCGAAGGGCTCGAACATTTGTACGTGCTCGATCGCGTGTGCGTTTGTATGTCGCGTGTGCTAACGTGTATGTAACTTCGCGTGTATAAATTCTATTTCATAACCGTGTACCTTTCGCACATTCGCGTGTGTTCTAGAATGATCGCGCGCGGGCCGTGAATCTGATACTTAATTTTTTTGTGTACGGTTCAGATTCCAGAAGAAAGTGGGTTTTTCCATATCATTAGAGTTCCCAACCATGTCGCCGTAGAACGCGTGGTCTAGTGGATATGAGCTTTATTTTTTTTTTATTGGTCCCACTGAATGTATGGACCTAAATTGCTTGAATGAAGGCTAAAGATTTCCAAACGTGACCGATTCATGATCGCGCGCGTTTCCGGGTTCGCGTTTGAGACCGCGTTTGTAACTTCGTAAGTACTAAAACGTTTACACAATTGCCGGAGTGTTCTCAAGTTTACGCGATCGCGGGCATAGGTGTACGTAGATGATCGCGAAGGGCTTAAACTTCGTATGTTGACGTGTTTGTCGCGTGTGCTCGCGTGTATGTAACTTCGCGTGTATAAATTCGATTTTGAAACCCTGCGGCCATTCATACATTAGCGGACCGTCATTCTGATCTTTAGTTTTCGGTGTACGGATCACATTCTGACAGGGAGATAGTTACCCCATATCACTAGAGTTTCCGGTCATGTCGCCATCGAACGTTTTGTCTAGTGGATATGGGAGTTATTTTTAAATTTTATTATTTTTTTAATAATTAAGAAGGACCTATATTGTTGGTACCGAGGATAGAGACTTCCGGACAATCCCGATTCATGATGGCGCGAGCGCGGGAGTTTGTAGGTTGACGCTTGAGATCGCGTTGGTAAGTTTATGAGTGCTGAGATTTTCACCTTATCACCGGGGTGTAATCATGTTTGCGAGATCGTGGGCGTAGGTTGCTTGAAAAATTACGAGGGGCTCTAACGTTTGTGCGCTAACGTGATTTTATAACGTGTGTTCTTGAATGGTCGCGCGAACCGTGAGTCTGATATTAAATTTTCGGTGCGCGGTTAGAATTCTGGCAGAGTGGGATCGTTTATATCGATAGGGTTCCCGGTCATGTCGCCATGAGACGTGTTGTCTAATAGATATGAGCGTATTTTCTTAATTGGTCCAGCTGAAGGCATGGACCTAGGCTTCTAGGATCAAGGATAGACTTCCGGACGTGATCGATTCGTAATCGCGTGCGCGAGGGAATTTTTGTAGGTTCCCGCTTGAGACCGCGTTTGAGAATGTGTGAGTGTTAAAACGTTCATTATCATTTGCTGACCCAGCTGAAGGCGGGTGTAGAATGGCAGTATAGGACTCGAAAAGAAGAAATAAAGGACAACATATGAGAGACGTAATAGATTAGATAGGTACAGGATATAGCTGAATTCATGATCATCACGTACATTAGTACTTCAAACTCTACCAATACGTGAATAGCCCACCACCAAACATATCCTTTCTCAATTATTTATTTGTTACTGGTTGTTTATCGGCAATGAGAGGGTAAATAGAAGAAAGGTATAGAACAGAAAAAAGGCTCATATCAGCCCTCCCGGCCTCCTCGATACACCACTATCGAGGCGTATTGTAATCAACATCTTGAAGCGGATTTCTTTTATTTTCTGAGGTCGCTAGCCGTGCATTGAAAAATGCCTAAAACTCTGTAAATAATATGTTAATACAAATATGCATGATGTTAAAATAAGACATGTGTAATATTCTACTTGCAGTTTGTTTTTATCTGATTCAATTGAGTATGAAAGTACATCTCAATTTTTCTAAAACCTGGCGACATCTGATGGCAGCGAATAGTCATTGTTGACAGCAATGTTGCCCTTTTATGTAAAATTAACTCGGAGAAGTCATCAGAGGAATATGACGCATGAGACCGAAAATAAATAAAATAAAATGAAATAAACCGTAGAGTTAGTACTGTTATTGAATATTAATTGAACCACACACATGTACCATGCAATTAAACTACTTGGAATCGTCTAAATGCCAGAAAATGTTATATATTTACCATTTACCAACGAATCCCAAGAAGGATCACCCACTATTCCATCATATAAGCCAGTTCTGCATCCATTCCCTGGTCCATATGTCACAAATACTCAGACGCCCACATACACAGATAGACACACGACTAGCACACAATTGTACACTAGAACC
The DNA here is from genome assembly GCF_030247195.1 of Topomyia yanbarensis. Classification (NCBI taxonomy): domain Eukaryota; kingdom Metazoa; phylum Arthropoda; class Insecta; order Diptera; family Culicidae; genus Topomyia; species Topomyia yanbarensis. The sequence continues at coordinate 113,719,699 of NC_080670.1, forward strand.
AAAAACTACAATTATTACAACACAACACAACTAATAGGGTTCTACTGTTATTTTTTAATGCGCCTGTGCACGTTGACGAGGTCGACCGATAAATCGACACACAATGACTTCCACTGCGAGCCGTGCTCACAAAGACTGCCGTTAAGCTGTTGAGCAACATCTGCATACACAGCCCACAGAAAAAGTCAACTCACGGCGACCCGCCAATCGGCCACGCCAGTGTGCACAGGATCTTAGTTGACTGTTAGTTTGGGCTGGTGCAGAGTATGAAAAAACACAAATAATGAAAAAAGGCCCATAAGCCCTCTCGGTCTCCTCGATGCACCACTATCGAGGCGTAATGCAATGACCAATGGTGGGACAAAAAATAGATTCCAGCTCCGAGCAACTTTTTGGGTACCATTTGGGTCCTAGAACATCTGTGCAAATTCTTAGCTTGATCCCTGAAACTATATTTTCGCGCCCACTGTTTAAAGTTTACATGGGATTTTATATGGGAAAATTAACTTTCACAAAATAATTCCTCCAGGAGTCGCCCATTGCTTCCTAAAAATAAACCGTTATGTAGCTTTTGTAGGAAATTTAACAAAGAAACAAAGTCTCGAAAACTACGAAACGATCTGACGCTTGAGAAAAAAGTTATTAAGCTGAAACCAATTGATGCTCTGACGATTGATAAAATATTCATTTTTTCTAGCACCACTGTTGTTGGTTGTACAATTATATGCAATTTTGTGTTGATCTTCTCTTAATGTGTCTAAATCATTTATCTATACGGTTTGGCCACTTCGCAAGAGTTTTGAGGGATAAATTGAGGCTTCTTTTGTACATAATAAGAGAAAGTTAAAGATTTTGTATATAATTCGACCGTCAGCAGCAGTGATGCTATGAAAAGTGAAATTTTCATCAATCTTCACGGCATCAATCGGTTTTTGCTTAATAACTTTTTCCACAAGCATTAGATCGTTTCGTGGTCTTCTAGACTTTGTTTCCTTGACAAATTTTCTATAAAAATCAGATATCTATTTATTTTTAGAAGGTAACGGGCGATTCATGGAAGAATTAATTTGCAAAAGACGTTTTCCCCATACGAAATCCCATGTAAACTTTAAACCGTGGGCGCAAAAATATAGTTTCACCGATCGAACTAAAAATTTGCAGAGTTGTTCTGGGAGCTAAATGGGACCCAAAAAGTTACTCGGAGCGAAATTTTATTTTTTTCATATAACCATGTCCCACTCTAATGACCATCTTAAAGCAGGTGTCCTTTACAGCATTACTTCGAAGAGGGGTTTTTATGTACATAGCACACACTCCAAAAAACCCCAAAACGGGTTTGGGCTGCCATCACCCGACCCGCTAAAAACCACTGCTCTTGCCCAGAACCTGATTCCTCCCCGGCACTACCTTACGGCATTACTTCGAAGAGGGGTATTTATGTGCATAGCACACACTCTAATTCAACTACTTACTAGTTCGTTTCTTCCGCAGGGTTACAGCCCCACTCCTCTACACACCACCAATTCTCTACCATCCACACAGACTGGCAAGTTCTGCATGGCAGTCGGAAAGCTGGCTGTGAGTCGAGGCTTAGTACTCCTCCCCTACGAGTACAGTCTGGGCGGCAAACTTCAGACTGTCTAATTCACCGAGCCCTTCGGCTCCCTTGTGCCAGTTAGCACCGCAACTCCCTTCTCGCATCATTCAGCGCCGTTTACTCATTGAGCATTGACACTTGTTCGCGAACTACTCTGTCTAGCCCCCGACGATGGACCTAGCCTACTCCGATGGAGAATTCCCCGGCGAGAGAAGTTCTCCCGAAACCGAGCCAACGAATCAGATGTCGAGGTCAGTTCGGCGATTCCGGTGGAGCAGGGCGTCCGGTTCGCTGATGCCCCGACGACCTGCGACAGGTGGTATTTCGTCGCGGTCTACTCAGTCTAGTCCCCGGCGGTGGATCTAGCTTACGCCGACGGAGAGTGTGTGTGTATGTATGTGTGTATGTATGTATGTATGTGTGTACGTGCGGATTTTTTAACAAAATGTCCACATTGGTTTCTCGGAGATGGCTGAACCGATTTTTACAAACTAAGATTCAAATGAAAGGATTAATATTCCCATAGGTTGCTGTTGAATTTCATTTTCAACCGACATCTTGTTCCGGATTACGAGTTGAAGAGTATGGTTACAAAACAAAATTTGTTGATTTGCCCACATCGGTTTCTCGGAATTTTCTGAACCGATTTATGCCAGTTAGCACCGCAACTCCCTTCTCGCACCATTCAGCGCCGTTTACTCATTGAGCACCAGACTTGTTCGCGAACTACTCGGTCTAGTCCCCGACGATGGACCTAGCCTACTCCGACGGAGAATTCCCCGGCGAGAGAAGTTCTCCCGAAACCGAGCCAACCAACCAGATGTCGAGGTCAGTTCGGCGATTCCGGTGGAGCAGGGCGTCCGGTTCGCTGATGCCCCGACGACCTGCGACTGGTGGTATTTCGTCGCGGTCTACTCAGTCTAGTCCCCGGCGGTGGATCTAGCTTACGCCGACGGAGAGTGTGTGTGTATGTATGTGTGTATGTATGTATGTACGTGCGGATTTTTTAACAAAATGTCCACATTGGTTTCTCGGAGATGGCTGAACCGATTTTTACAAACTAAGATTCAAATGAAAGGATTAATATTCCCATAGGTTGCTGTTGAATTTCATTTTCAACCGACATCTTGTTCCGGATTACGAGTTGAAGAGTATGGTTACAAAACAAAATTTGTTGATTTGCCCACATCGGTTTCTCGGAATTTTCTGAACCGATTTTGACAAACTTGATTTTAAATGAAAGGTCCATCAGCTGCTGTTGAATGTTGTGTGGATCCGAGTTCTGGTTCTTGAATTATAGGGTGATACGTACGATCACGCAGCAAATCCCGATTCTAACGAATTCTGCGATGAATGTAAAAAGGTGAAATTTTTTCCAAAATGTAAACACAACTGTTGAATTTGTAGATCTAGGTCACCAACAGTCATTCAAAGTCTCTGGCCACACTGGCCACCATCAACGGATCCGGAAGCATCCAAATTCAGAATAACGGTTATATTGGTTTCTCGAAAATGGCTAGATCGATTTGATCAACTTAGTCTCAAATGAAAGGTGTTGCGTCCCCGGAAACTGATATTAAATTCCATCTCCATCCGACTTCCGGCTCCGGAGTTACGGGTTGTGGAGTGCGATCACATAGAAAACTCCGATTCAAACCGATACCGCGATGAATGCAAAAAGGTGCTCTTGTATATACTTACCAAGTGTAATAAGAATGAAAGACATTTCCATAATGTTATATTGTACGAACCAGTTATTAAATCATAGTTGATTTATTTTCTTGTATATTTGTCATGCCATATATAATAATAAAATGTAATATTTGGTCGGTGTTAAGTCAGACCGGACTAAGTCGCAAAATATCAAAAAATGAGAAAATGATAGCACTGGATAAAGCATTTCGTCAGCTACATCCGACTTTTGTCAGATTGTAAATATTTAACAATAAACAAGAATTATGGCAAAAAATTATTTCCAGTTAAAATGTAAAGGATGCTGCGATTCAAACTTTAAACTCATTTTTCTCGAAATCAAGATTTTGTCACTTAGTCCGGTCTGACTTAAGACCGACCATATGCATATGAGAGCTTTTAATGAATATAAACAACGCAAACATTCTCGTGTTCATGACTGAGAAAGGCACAATTGTGGATTAAAACAGGTTTTTTATTTCGTTCATTCTATTGATTTTGTATAATTTATTCAGTTTTTCGAGATTTCGTGCAGGACAAGAAACTGTTTTCATCCCACCTTTAATTGAGTGCCTACTTCGCATGAGTTCTGCAAACTAATGAATGATCCAACAGTGTTATGTGTAAGAAATCTCTCATCTCACTGCTAAGTGGATTAAATCGGTTTTTCGTGAACTTTTCAATTTTATCGATTTTCAAAAGCTTTAATTACAGAGATATTGCATTAATACCAATATCTAAGTTACGCATTTCTGATTCGTTTGGTGTATAAATGACTAAAATCCATCTAGTAATAGCGGAGCTATAAGCGTGCAAACCTTACATAGTTTCGTTGCATAGGTCATATTTTAGATTTTAGAATGACACCTAGCCCGAGATAGTGGAGTAAGACATTTTCAATGTTAGAATCAATAGCGATGGGAAGGTTGTGCCTTTTATTTGAGACTAAGTTTGCACTAATCGGTTTAGCCATATTTGAGAAAAATGGGTGAGATTATTTGACACACACACATACATACATACATATATACATACATACATACATACATACATACATACATACATACATACATACATACATACATACATCCATACGTATATACATACAAGCATACATACATACATACATACATACATACGTATATACATACAAGCATACATACATACAAACATTCACACAGGCATTGGGGAGCAGCAGGAGGACAGAAACTCAGGGACTTTTAACGCCCCCGGACCTACCGAGAGTTGGGGAGTCTCTCTAGGATGTGGTGGGGCAAGGCATTATTGGGCTCTGCTAAACCTCTAGAAAAAGCCATATAAATCCAAAAGCAGCTTCGTCGAAGCGAGTCGGTGCCGTTTCCGCTAAGGTTTTTCCAAGACTTTAGCATAAAGCACGCTCATCCAACTGAAGTGCCAACCAGTAAATTAGGATCGTTACCAGTAAGATCCTAATTACGGGATACTTGCGGCAGAATATGGATGTGAATAAGTATTTCATCGAAATTTATCCACGGACCGACAGCCGCGCTATTTCACTACCCTAGTAAGGATGGATGACACTTCCCCGAAACAGCTTGGTAGGTCTCCTAGTACGTTCGAAACCCTGCACCTTAACCAGTGGAAGTAGGTTCAGTTGAAGGTTCCTGACTAGCGCCAATCCGTCTCTGAACGCGGTACCCCGTGAAGGACCGCGACAACCCTTGCATGCGACCTCACCGCCCGCAAAGGTAACCATGGGATCATGTGAGGCGACTAATTATTACGGGTGTAGATAGCGGCATGGAGTTGGGACCCAAAAAGCATGCAATACAAAAACAACAAAAATAAAAATTCTAACGGAGCAACTTTGGTGAACCCGTTCGGCAAAGGTGGGGTAGCAAGGTTGCCAACCCAGCATAACGACAATACAACAGTAAGTGCAACCGCAACAGCAGCAGCTGCGAGGGCAGCCTAGAGAGGCCATACCGAGCACGAGCAGCGACAAACCAACTGGACGCCAATTAAAGCTGCGATTTCTGGTGCGCAAGCCAAATCAAGAATTACCCAGAATACAAGTCTGAGTTACCTAAAGTGAAGTCTAAAGAAGTTTAGACAAGAAATTGAAGAACTCTACGAAATTGAAGAAATCTACGAATTCTTGAAAAGCAAGGGCGACGTGCACGGACAGATCAAGGATATAATGATTAGCATCAAATCCGCCATAGCACAGCCTAATGCGTTACTAAAGCGATGCCAAAAGGATGCGGAAGACCAGAGAGATAGCGGAAGCAGCAGCCTATGAGATGCCGAAGGGTGACCTGTTTTCTCGTTCTGTGAAAAAATAAGGGAAACACCAGGAAAGGAGGAACCAAAGAAGCCTAAGAAGGTCGAAAGAGAGCGAAGCAGTCGATAATCGCATAGTGAATGGTGAACCGTAGAAACTGCAGGAGAGAGGAGGAAAACACAGAATGAAAATGAGAAAAAGAAGAAAGAAGACCTTCGGCAACGCCAGCAGAAGCATAGGAGCGACGCAATAGTCGTCAAAGCAAACGACGGCGTGACGTACGCTGCGATCCTTAAAAAGGGTGAGAGAGAATCTCAAGTAGAAGAAGCTCGGGATAACGTTATAAGAACCAGGCGCACTCGGAAAGGCGAAATTCTGTTTTAGTTGAAAAAAGATCCATTGATTAAAATCTCGGTATATCGAAAACTCCTGGCAGAAGCGGTGGGAGGAGAGAATGCGAATGTGAGAGCTTTAGTTGTGGAAGCTGTGGGCGAGTGCAGGAGGGTGGACCAAATCACAACGGAAGACAAAGTGAGAAGCGCGCTAATAAAGCAATGTAACCTGGAGAAAGAGCAGATATCAATCGGGTTGGGGAATGCGTACAGTGGCACACAGCAGTGACACGCTTATCACCAACCGCAGCCAACAAGCTTATGTCGACCGGTAAGATTAAAATCGGATGGTTGGTGTGCTTGTTGCGATTGACGCATAGAGCTACTAAACAAATGGTGCCTGGGTTTCGGACATCAGACAAGAAACTGTAGAGGTCCGGACAGATATGATCTGTGCAGAAAATGTAGGGAGAAGGGACGCATTGCTAGATACTGCACGAGGCAACCGAAACGCTTGGTCTGTGGACAGTGAAGACCACATGACGGGAAGTTTCTTATGCCCAGAGTACAAAAAGGCGAAGGTAGGCCAATGAAGATGGGGATAGCCTAGCTTAATATCAATCATTGTGACATTTCACAGCATCTGTTATGGCAGTCAACAACTGAAACGAAGTGCAACGTTGCAATTATTGCCGAGCCGTATCATGTCCCTCCCGATAACGGTAACTTGGTGGTGGACAGTGCATGAATGGATGCAATCCAAGTGATGGGCGGTTTCCCTGTTCAAGAGGTGGTGAATATCACACACCAAGGTTTCTTGATCATCAGGATCAACGGTGTATTCGTGTATAGCTGTCATGCTCCTCCACAGTGGACACCAGAACAGTACAAACGGATGTTGGATGCATTAACCGACTCGTTAGTTGGGCGACGGGAGTGGGGTAGCAGGCTGACGGAAGCACTGGTGAAGCTGGACGTAAAGCTGGGCAAAGAAGATTCCGCTAGCACATTCCGTAAAGACGACCGGGAATCTATCATCGACGTAACATTCTGTAACGCGTCGCTGATGGATAACATGAATTGGTTAGTAAGTTAGTGAAGTTAGTGAGCAGCAGAGGTGGGTAAGAAAACCAACCGGTACGTACATTCACTGATATTGTGCCCAAAATCTCAACACGTGTAAACGAGTGATGCACATCGTATTCGGTTTGGATTTCGTTCACACGGTAAACGAAAGAAAAACCTCCACCTAGTGTCAGTTTCCAAAACCAAACCGAGCCACTCAGCACCGTTTACATGTGTGTACGAATTTTAACTTGTGTTGATGTATTCTCAGCACGGTTTCGGTTTGGCTTTAGAAAACCGAGCCTGGCTTTTTCCGTATACGGTGCTTCGGTTGAAAGAAGAAGCAGTAAATTCGTCTGCAGTGCTGCCGAATAGACAACTGAATTGAGTTCAATTAGTTGTTGAGAGTCAATGGGGTAATATCAAAATGGCTGGTTGTAAGCAGTTGTTAAAAGTTCAACAATTGATGTTTGTTTCAATGCTGAACCATAAAATGTAGATATGTTTGATTTGGAAAAGTTGGCCAGAGCAAAGAAATTGATGTTAATGTCAAAATGTTTAAATTGAAATTAAAGAAAACAATGAAATCAGCGATGTCAATAAAATAACAAAAACAATAAAATCAATTAAATTAATGAAATCAATTATATTATTGAAATCAATAAAATTAATGAAATCAATTAAACCTGACTTAAATCACTTGAAACTTCACAACACTCAATGCATTCAAAGTGGCCTGTATTTATATCGCCAATAGTCGTATCAATGAGATCTAATCCACGTCTGGTTGCGCTGGTTAGGTGTTTGTCGAAGAATTTCGAGCACACACTCGCATTTTGTATACATATATCCTTATTATTATTGATACATCTATCCTTGCACAGAGGCAATTGCGTGTATGTGTGTGCTATTCACATATGGTAAGCAACTCAGACGCAAGTGGGGGGAAACTCACGATTAGGTCCTTATTTACTGAGTGCTGGTAATACGTATTTCTGTTATTTTTGCTGTTGCTGTACATCGTTTTAAAACATCTAGGTTTGGTCGCGAACATTCGAGTTTAGAGAAAACTACCACTAAATTATTCAATTACTAAAAAACTTAATTCATTGAGAACAGCAACCAGCTAACGAATAGCAAAAACCCTTTCATTTTATAGACCGCCGTTAAAAACTAAGTTTCTTTAAGGAATAAATATTTCCGGCGGTAAGGCAGCTGACCCAATAGTTGCGATAGCAGGTATAGTTGTGATAGTGATGAGAATTGGTTGTTTTTGATCATTTAAATAACGTTAAGGTTAAGTCGCCGGTGAGCTCTAAGCTTGCATATATTCTCCCTTCAACACCTTGCTCTCCCTTGAGTACTATGGCTCTAAATATTGAAAAATATACTTCACCTTCCAGTCCCTTGCTAATTAAATGCCGAAAAAACTGTTGGAAAAATATCAGTTTATAAATTTCATATTTCTAATATTACTTAGAATACTACAAGAATTTGTGCTGTAATAGTATCAAATATCTGCATAAAATGCTTTTTCTTTGCGGACTACATAACGACGGTAGCGCGCTAACCATTTCGCTAGCAGGAGTAGTTTTTTCTATGCGTATAACTAAGTGAAAACTAAACCGATCGTGTATATTTTTACATATACTTTCTACTAAGAAGTTAAACTGTACTTTCCAATATCAAACGTTATTGTTTTGACTATTCTTTTGCATAAAAACGTGTATTACAACTATTGGGCCAGGGTAACCCAACATGTCGGTATAGTTGTAATAGTAAAGCCAGTTGTTTTTTTAAGTCCATAACTAGGTGAAAACATAACCCACCATGCATATTTTTACATATGCATTCAAATACTAAGTTAAACTGTACTTTTCAATATCAAAAGGTATAGTTTTGGCTATTTTTTCGCACAAAACGTGTATTACAACTATTGGGCCAATACGGTCTGCCATGTCGGTATAGTTGCAATAGTAATAGCTTTATTTTTCTAACTGCAAAGCTAAGTAAAAACAAAACGCAACATGAATATTTATACATATGCATAAAAATAAGTTAAACTGCAGTTTCCAGTATCAAACAAATAGCTTTGGCTATTTGTTCTCATAAAAACGTATAGCACGACTATTGGGTCAAATCAACCTGCCATGTTGGTACAGTTGTGTTACCTGTTGCATTAGTTCATATCAAAATGGTACGGATAGATGTTTTCTTTTTTGATTCCACTGCTGCTCACATACTCTTATTCTGGTTCACTTTTTAATCGCCTGCTCTCCCAGTCCAGCTACCACTGATATGAGAGTTGTGCTTCTTTCTATTCTCTACCTACATAGTTTGGGAATATGTAACATCTTGTTTCCATTCAATAGATTGGGGTCGTTTTAACGAGGTTGACAACTTCAAAGTGACAATACATTACGAAAATGACGTTCAATGGAAAAATAGAAATAAGTACACAAGTAGCCAGTTGTTAAATTTATTGTTCGTAATTGTCCTCGTTTATTATATTTACTCTTTATGATTTATAACCAACAACACAAAAACACCTTTAACCTTTAAAAACCAAAAATAAACTTTGTTACAATTGTTTCAGAAATCTGTTATTCATTGTTACGGGACCATATGATACTTTGACATCCAAACGGCAACCCACGGCCCCACGAAAACCTGTTCAGGAATGTCCGTTTCGGGGTCAAATCATGAATTTTGGTACCCATATTGCCAGTATCCCATTGAAATTTACAAATGGTATTCCAATACCGGATCATTCCTCCGAAACATCCGAAATCCCGACAACCAGATGAATTCATCCGGTTCATTTTCACAGAGTCTAAAAGTAGATGGGTTCCTGAATCCAAAAGCTAAAAGAATCAAAATGGGTTAGACAATGCCGCAGTTATGAGCATTTCAGTTTTTGGGAACCCGGGTGCCCTTGTCGGATGTTACGGGGTAAAAAAATCTAGACACACTCGCATTTTGTATACATATATCCTTATTATTATTGATACATCTATCCTTGCACAGAGGCAATTGCGTGTATGTGTGTGCTATTCACATATGGTAAGCAACTCAGACGCAAGTGGGGGGAAACTCACGATTAGGTCCTTATTTACTGAGTGCTGGTAATACGTATTTCTGTTATTTTTGCTGTTGCTGTACATCGTTTTAAAACATCTAGGTTTGGTCGCGAACATTCGAGTTTAGAGAAAACTACCACTAAATTATTCAATTACTAAAAAACTTAATTCATTGAGAACAGCAACCAGCTAACGAATAGCAAAAACCCTTTCATTTTATAGACCGCCGTTAAAAACTAAGTTTCTTTAAGGAATAAATATTTCCAGCGGTAAGGCAGCTGACCCAATAGTTGCGATAGCAGGTATAGTTGTGATAGTGATGAGAATTGGTTGTTTTTGATCATTTAAATAACGTTAAGGTTAAGTCGCCGGTGAGCTCTAAGCTTGCATATATTCTCCCTTCAACACCTTGCTCTCCCTTGAGTACTATGGCTCTAAATATTGAAAAATATACTTCACCTTCCAGTCCCTTGCTAATTAAATGCCGAAAAAACTGTTGGAAAAATATCAGTTTATAAATTTCATATTTCTAATATTACTTAGAATACTACAAGAATTTGTGCTGTAATAGTATCAAATATCTGCATAAAATGCTTTTTCTTTGCGGACTACATAACGACGGTAGCGCGCTAACCATTTCGCTAGCAGGAGTAGTTTTTTCTATGCGTATAACTAAGTGAAAACTAAACCGATCGTGTATATTTTTACATATACTTTCTACTAAGAAGTTAAACTGTACTTTCCAATATCAAACGTTATTGTTTTGACTATTCTTTTGCATAAAAACGTGTATTACAACTATTGGGCCAGGGTAACCCAACATGTCGGTATAGTTGTAATAGTAAAGCCAGTTGTTTTTTTAAGTCCATAACTAGGTGAAAACATAACCCACCATGCATATTTTTACATATGCATTCAAATACTAAGTTAAACTGTACTTTTCAATATCAAAAGGTATAGTTTTGGCTATTTTTTCGCGCAAAACGTGTATTACAACTATTGGGCCAATACGGTCTGCCATGTCGGTATAGTTGCAATAGTAATAGCTTTATTTTTCTAACTGCAAAGCTAAGTAAAAACAAAACGCAACATGAATATTTATACATATGCATAAAAATAAGTTAAACTGCAGTTTCCAGTATCAAACAAATAGCTATTTGTTCTCATAAAAACGTATAGCACGACTATTGGGTCAAATCAACCTGCCATGTTGGTACAGTTGTGTTACCTGTTGCATTAGTTCATATCAAAATGGTACGGATAGATGTTTTCTTTTTTGATTCCACTGCTGCTCACATACTCTTATTCTGGTTCACTTTTTAATCGCCTGCTCTCCCAGTCCAGCTACCACTGATATGAGAGTTGTGTTTCTTTCTATTCTCTACCTACATAGTTTGGGAATATGTAACATCTTGTTTCCATTCAATAGATTGGGGTCGTTTTAACGAGGTTGACAACTTCAAAGTGACAATACATTACGAAAATGACGTTCAATGGAAAAATAGAAATAAGTACACAAGTAGCCAGTTGTTAAATTTATTGTTCGTAATTGTCCTCGTTTATTATATTTACTCTTTATGATTTATAACCAACAACACAAAAACACCTTTAACCTTTAAAAACCAAAAATAAACTTTGTTACAATTGTTTCAGAAATCTGTTATTCATTGTTACGGGACCATATGATACTTTGACATCCAAACGGCAACCCACGGCCCCACGAAAACCTGTTCAGGAATGTCCGTTTCGGGGTCAAATCATGAATTTTGGTACCCATATTGCCAGTATCCCATTGAAATTTACAAATGGTATTCCAATACCGGATCATTCCTCCGAAACATCCGAAATCCCGACAACCAGATGAATTCATCCGGTTCATTTTCACAGAGTCTAAAAGTAGATGGGTTCCGGAATCCAAAAGCTAAAAGAATCAAAATGGGTTAGACAATGCCGCAGTTATGAGCATTTCAGTTTTTGGGAACCCGGGTGCCCTTGTCGGCTGTTACGGGGTAAAAAAATCTAGAAGCCCTTGCTCAGGCCCCCGTTTTCCACATCATTAATTTTATTCCCCAAAACGCTAAGCTTGGAGATGTCCTAAGATGTCACTAAATACCAATCCCCAGCTTGGAGAAGAACACTGGAATTTCATGGATTGAAATATGAAAAGATACCCGTGTATTCTGTCGAACACATTACTGTAAAACCAAAAAACTGAAAATACAGTAATAATTGTTTATACAATTTATACTATTATACTATTAGAATTCGATAATGTTTAATGTTCGAATCATTATATTCGTTAAAATGGTACGAAATAACCCATGTGGATGAGCGAAAACAAATATTACAACTATGGGAACATAGACTTCCAACTATAGGAACACTATCACAACTATTGGGTCTTACACAGCGTTTCCTTTTTTTACCAATTTGGCAAAAAGTAGAGGTTTAACTTACATGTATGGATTTTTTTTTTTAGCTGGAGAATTGAAAAATCTTTCAAATAAATACAAATACATAGCATATATAAGTAAATTTGAGTTAGTTTCCAACGACAAGCGCTTTATAGTGGCAAAAGGGCTGAAAGCGAAGAAAGTTCATGTACCGGATGGTATCCCCAACGTGACATTGAAGACTGCGATCCTGGCGTTTCCAGACATGTTCGAGATAGTCCTACAGATATGCCTGGATGGCTACTTCCCGGATAGATGGAAGATGCAGAAGCTGGTCTTGCTACCTATATGCCTGCTGAATATTCTCGGTAAGCTCCTGGAAAGAGTCATCCTCAACAGGCTGTCGACCTACGCTGAAAATGAGGACGGACTATCGCAGAGGTAGTTCGGGTTCCGGAAAGGGATGTCGACGGTGGACGCCTCACATAGGAGTATTTGATTGAAAAACCTGGCCGAAATTATTTTAACATTTGTTTGCAGCAGAAATTAATATTTAGCTAATATCATACATAAAGTCAGTGATTTAGTATTACAGTGGAGACCCGATTTTATCAGCCCCCAATTTTATCAGTTTTTACTTGATTTTATCAGCTTTATATGAAAATTGATAGTTGGTAGTTTGATGGGCTCTAGCAGACGAACCAAGTTGAATTCGTGTAAATCCTTTATTGGGCATATATTTCTTATCTTAGAGATTCGAAAAATGCAGAAATAAAAATATTATTTATTTAAAATTTTGCTCTGTCAGACCCCCTTAAGAGCAATTTAAAGTAAATAATCAGACAAGGTTGCGAGGCTATATCTAAGGAACAAAGTTGAATATTTTAAAAGCTTCGGTTTATTAAAAAGACAGCAAAATATATGTTCCGATTTTATCAATTTCCCTGTTTTATCAGCTTAAAATTCGCCAAGGAGCTGATAAAAACGAGTCATTACTGTAATTCTTAGGTTTGTATTCATATACAAGTGCAACAAAAGCTTTCTGGCCAATCCAAGGATTGTCTTATGTAGTACGTAAAAATATATTTCACCTATTGTATTTCCAAATTATCATTCTAGAGTATTTCGATTTAAAACAAGCTAGCTAAGCAAATTTCAAGATATATTAACTAGGAAAGACATCTATGCTCGCTTTTTTCATTAGTTTGTTTTGTCTTCTAGTCAAGTACGCTTTACTAAACATCGTAGAACCTTATTCAGGAGAATGCTTCTTAATTTTGTTACGGGTCCTAAATATCAAAGTGTGATTGGTTTCTACGGCCTTCCTGGACACTGTAAAACAACTTCCATAATCTTAGAATCAACTGGATTACCTGCACTACGTTCAACGATCTGAATTGTACATAATATGCAATAACATGAATAGTTTATCTAAGATTTTGAGTTTATTTGTTTTTCATTTGCTACATTCGCCTCCCTCTCCAAAATTTTAATGGGGCACCCAGCGTGCGATGGAACCTTCCAACAGGCAAATAAAATAGTTTTCTGAAGCCATTCTCTATTTTCAGCTATGAATCGATTTGTTTTTGTGCAAAAAAGAAATAAATATTATGCTTTAACTGAGTTTCGAAATGACTCAGCTGGTGCCGATGTACTTTGGAGAGCGCTGGTTCAATAAAACCATCATTTTTTCGCAGCTAACTAAACCTAAATCTTACCTAGAAAACCTATTTTAATCCACCTAGCGGTGCAATTGTGCCTTTCTCAATCATGCACACGTGAATGTTTGCGTTGTTTATATGTATTAAAAGCTTTCAAATGAATATATTACATTTTATTATTATACATGACATGACAAATATACAAGAAAAAATCACTATTCGAGTTCTAAAATTTTGTAAAAGAAAAAACAGCTACATTAATATTAAATTGAAAAAAGGTGCGAAATCGGCAGTCCCAAAAAGTCGATTTCCATAAAAAAAAATTTTTCGAGATTACATAAAATCTCGACGTTTCATGCATTTTAAAGATGTTTGGCATCAAAAACGAATTTGATTTCTGAAATTTCATGGGGTGAAAAAAAATTTGAGTTCCGGCTTATATGGGAATTTCATATGTGACCGGATGGATTAGTCTATATTTCCGGACGCATCCAAGCGATCCGTACGAAATTTTATAGACATCTGTGGGGATACTATAGCTATCATTTGGGACAGTGTTTGTGAAAATCGGCCCAACCATTTCCGGGAAACTGATGTGAGTACGTCAATTTTGAAAGATGGCCGCTTTTCCCGGGCACTTCCGGAACCGTCTGTGGTGGTCAATGTAGTCAACGAAAGTTTGGTTGGCCGTCGATGACCTAGAACAGCAAATTTAAGTTGTTTGAGAGACATTTTAGCGAAATTTTTACCATTTTTGCTTTCATCGGAGTATCGGTTTGAATCGCAATTTGCTATGTGATCGCACGCCACAACCTGTAACTCCGGAACCGGAAGTCAGATCGGGATGAAATTAAATAACCATTTACGAAGGCGCAACACCTTTCATTTGAGACTAAGTTTGGTTGAATCGGTCTAGCCATCTCCGGGAAACCGATGTGACTGTTATTCTGAATTTGGATACTTCCGCCGGGGCTTCCAGAACCGATGATGGTGGCCAATGGGGCCAAAAAGACTTTGAATGGATGTTAGTGACCTAATACTACAAATCGAAGCAGTTGTGGTCATATTTTGGAAAAATTTTCAACTTTATACATTCATTGCAGAATTTATTAAAATCGACATTTTCTGCGTGATCGTGCTCACCACCCTGTAATTCCGGAACCGGAAGTCGGATCCATCAGAAGTTCAATAGCAGCCTATGGGAACATTGTATCTTTCATTTGAGACTAAGTTTGTCAAAATCGGTTCAGCCAGCTCTGAGAAAAATGAGTGACATTTTTGGTCACAAACACACACACAGACGCACATACACACATACATACATACACACATACATACACACGCTCAGACATTTGCCGAACTCGACGAACTGAATCGAATGGTATATGCCACTCGGCCCTCCGGGCCTCCGTTAAAAAGTCGGTTTTCAGAGCAATTGCAATACCTTTCTATTGAGAAAGGCAAAAATTTTACCTTTTTACATTCATCGCAGAATTCGTTAGAATCGAGATTTGCTGCGTGATCGTACGTATCACCCTGTAATTCAGGAACCAGAACTCGGATCCACACAAAATTCAACAGCAGCTGATGGACCTTCCATTTAAAATCAAGTTTGTCAAAATCGGTTCAGAAAATTCCGAGAAACCGATGTGGACAAATCAACAAATTTTGTTTTGTAACCATACTCTTCAACTCGTAATCCGGAACAAGATGTCGGTTGAAAATGAAATTCAATAGCAACCTATGAGAATAGTATACCTTTCATTTGAATCTTAGTTTCTAAAAATCGGTTCAACCATCTCCGAGAAACCGATGTGGACATTTTGTTAACAAATCCGCACATACACACACATACATACATACATACATACATACATACATACATACATACATACATACATACATACATGCACACATACATACGCACATACAAACACACATACATACACACAGATATTTTGCGATCTCGGCGAACTGAGTCGAATGTTATATGAGACTCGGCCCTCCGGGCTTCGGTTAGGAAGTCGGTTTTTGGAGCAATTGCATAACCTTTCTATATGAGAAAGGCAAAAGAATTGTATTTAATTACCTTAATCAGCATGAGTTCAATGTTATCTTCATGTAATTATATTTTGAAATGTTGGTGGAATGGGTTTGAAAGTGGAGGGAATGGGGGGTTAGTAGAGTGAGAGAGGAGGATGCGTCAGAAATCCTTCATCTTATTTCGGTATAAGGGGTGGATGAAGGAAATGCGGGCGTGAGGGTGGTCCAAGGGGAGGGGAGTGATGAAGGAGGGAGGTGTAAGGGCAAGGCGGGGGTAGGAGGGGCGGCGACGTAATATTCAACTGCATATTTTGCCTTCCATTTGAGACTTGGTTTGAGAAAATCGGTTCAGTCATCACCGAAGAACCGATGTGACTTTAATTGTGGAATATGCCCGGAATTCCGGACTTCCGGAATCGTCGATAGTGGACAATATATTCAAAGAATGTTTGATTGGCAATCAGTGATCTAGATCTGCGATTAGAAGTAATTTGGTGACCATTTCAATAGTTTTTAGCCTCTGAGGTATTACGATTGTACCGATTTATATGGGAAATTCCAGTGTATCCTTACTAACACCCCTGTAACTCCGGAAGCAAGAGTCAGAACAGAATGAAATTCAGCAGCAGGCAATGACATTACTGTATCTTTCATTTGAAATCAAGTTTGTAAAAATCGGTAGAGAATTCGTTGGGGAATGGGTGTGATATTAGCTTAGGAACTTGGCGGGTTCCCCGGGGGCGTCATGAATCGTCATAGGTGGCCAATGTGGTCAAAGCTGCTTTGATTGATCATTAGTGATCCAGACCCGCAAACTAGAGTAATGTTACATCAATTTTAATATGTTTTACATCATTTGAACATCATGGTGGTACCAGTTTATATGGGAATTTGCTGTGTGACCGCACTCTTCAACCCGTAACTCCGGAACCGGAAGTCGGATCAACTAAAAATTCAATAGCAGCTTATGGGAGCGTTATACCTTTCAGATGAAACTAAGTTTGCGAAAATCGGTTCAGCCATCTCTGAGAAAATTGTGTGAGTTTAAATGACACACACACATACACACACATACATACATACACACACAGACATTTGCCGATCTCGACGAACTGAATCGAATGGTGTATGACACTCGGCCCTCCGGGCCTCGGTTAAAAAGTCGATTTTTACAGTGATTGCATAGCCTTTCTTTATATGAGAAAGGCAAAAAGGTGCGAAATCGGCAGTCCCAAAAAGTCGATTTTCATAAAAAAAAATTTTTCGAGATAACATAAAATCTCGACGTTTCATGCATTTTAAAGATGTTTGGCATCAAAAACGAATTTGATTTCTGAAATTTCATGGGGTCCCCCCTTTGAAAAAAAATTTAGTTCCGGCTTATATGGGAATTTCATATGTGACCGGATGGATTAGTCTATATTTCCGGACGCATCCAAGCGATCCGTACGAAATTTTATAGACATCTGTGGGGATACTATAGCTATCATTTGGGACAGTGTTTGTGAAAATCGGCCCAACCATTTCCGGGAAACTGATGTGAGTACGTCAATTTTGAAAGATGGCCGCTTTTCCCGGGCACTTCCGGAACCGTCTATGGTGGTCAATGTAGTCAACGAAAGTTTGGTTGGCCGTCGATGACCTAGAACAGCAAATTTAAGTTGTTTGAGAGACATTTTAGCGAAATTTTTACCTTTTTTGCTTTCATCGGAGTATCGATTTGAATCGCAATTTGCTATGTGATCGCACGCCACAACCTGTAACTCCGGAACCGGAAGTCAGATCGGGATGAAATTAAATAACCATTTACGAAGGCGCAACACCTTTCATTTGAGACTAAGTTTGGTTGAATCGATCTAGCCATCTCCGGGAAACCGATGTGACTGTTATTCTGAATTTGGATACTTCCGCCGGGGCTTCCAGAACCGATGATGGTGGCCAATGGGGCCAAAAAGACTTTGAATGGATGTTAGTGACGTAATACTACAAATCGAAGCAGTTGTGGTCATATTTTGGAAAAATTTTCACCTTTATACATTCATTGCAGAATTTATTAAAATCGACATTTTCTGCGTGATCGTGCTCACCACCCTGTAATTCCGGAACCGGAAGTCGGATCCATCAGAAATTCAATAGCAGCCTATGGGAACATTGTATCTTTCATTTGAGACTAAGTTTGTCAAAATCGGTTCAGCCAGCTCTGAGAAAAATGAGTGACATTTTTGGTCACATACACACACAGACGCACATACACACACATACATACATACACACATACATACACACACTCAGACATTTGCCGAACTTGACGAACTGAATCGAATGGTATATGCCACTCGGCCCTCCGGGCCTCCGTTAAAAAGTCGGTTTTCAGAGCAATTGCAATACCTTTCTATTGAGAAAGGCAAAAATTTTACCTTTTTACATTCATCGCAGAATTCGTTAGAATCAAGATTTGCTGCGTGATCGTACGTATCACCCTGTAATTCAGGAACCAGAACTCGGATCCACACAAAATTCAACAGCAGCTGATGGACCTTCCATTTAAAATCAAGTTTGTCAAAATCGGTTCAGAAAATTCCGAGAAACCGATGTGGACAAATCAACAAATTTTGTTTTGTAACCATACTCTTCAACTCGTAATCCGGAACAAGATGTCGGTTGAAAATGAAATTCAATAGCAACCTATGAGAATAGTATACCTTTCATTTGAATCTTAGTTTCTAAAAATCGGTTCAACCATCTCCGAGAAACCGATGTGGACATTTTGTTAACAAATCCGCACATACACACACATACATACATACATACATACATACATACATACATACATGCACACATACATACGCACATACAAACACACATACATACACACAGATATTTTGCGATCTCGGCGAACTGAGTCGAATGTTATATGAGACTCGGCCCTCCGGGCTTCGGTTAGGAAGTCGGTTTTTGGAGCAATTGCATAACCTTTCTATATGAGAAAGGCAAAAGAATAGTATTTAATTACCTTAATCAGCATGAGTTCAATGTTATCTTCATGTAATTATATTTTGAAATGTTGGTGGAATGGGTTTGAAAGTGGAGGGAATGGAGGGTTAGTAGAGTGAGAGTGGAGGATGCGTCAGAAATCCTTCAGCTTATTTCGGTATACGGGGTAGATGAAGGAAATGCGGGCGTGAGGGTGGTCCAAGGGGAGGGGAGTGATGAAGGAGGGAGGTGTAAGGGCAAGACGGGGGTAGGAGGGGGGGCAACGTAATACTCAACTGCATATTTTGCCTTCCATTTGAGACTTGGTTTGAGAAAATCGGTTCAGTCATCACCGAAGAACCGATGTGACTTTAATTGTGGAATATGCCCGGAATTCCGGACTTCCGGAATCGTCGATAGTGGACAATATATTCAAAGAATGTTTGATTGGCAATCAGTGATCTAGATCTGCGATTAGAAGTAATTTGGTGACCATTTCAATAGTTTTTAGCCTCTGAGGTATTACGATTGTACCGATTTATATGGGAAATTCCAGTGTATCCTTACTAACACCCCTGTAACTCCGGAAGCAAGAGTCAGAACAGAATGAAATTCAGCAGCAGTCAATGGCATTACTGTATCTTTCATTTGAAATCAAGTTTGTAAAAATCGGTAGAGAATTCGTTGGGGAATGGGTGTGATATTAGCTTAGGAACTTGGCGGGTTCCCCGGGGGCGTCATGAATCGTCATAGGTGGCCAATGTGGTCAAAGCTGCTTTGATTGATCATTAGTGATCCAGACCCGCAAACTAGAGTAATGTTACATCAATTTTAATATGTTTTACATCATTTGAACATCATGGTGGTACCAGTTTATATGGGAATTTGCTGTGTGACCGCACTCTTCAACCCGTAACTCCGGAACCGGAAGTCGGATCAACTAAAAATTCAATAGCAGCTTATGGGAGCGTTATACCTTTCAGATGAAACTAAGTTTGCGAAAATCGGTTCAGCCATCTCTGAGAAAATTGTGTGAGTTTAAATGACACACACACACATACACACACACACACATACATACATACACACACACAGACATTTGCCGATCTCGACGAACTGAATCGAATGGTGTATGACACTCGGCCCTCCGGGCCTCGGTTAAAAAGTCGATTTTTACAGTGATTGCATAGCCTTTCTTTATATGAGAAAGGCAATAATGCATAAGAAATATCCTTGTAAAAGTTTAAACTTCACACGGACATTGTAGTAAAACGAGGAAAATGTGTAAAATATCTAATTATCCAAAGAGCTCGCATTCAAAATTCGCAATTATTCGCAAGTTTTTTAGTCGATCTAGTAGTATTTAGAATAAACTTAATCAGGATACAAGAGTTTTCACTGGGACGGATTGGGAATATAAACTTTCAATTTAAAAAAAAAACTGATATTTTTTAGATTATATGAATCCATCCACACCAAAATATTACCCTGACTTTGGTTTATTGAAAACAGGATATTTGAGTCAGAACAATTCGAATCGATACATTGACAGGTAACAGTGTTGCCAGCCTTTAGTAAGTACACGCAGCATGGTTGCCATATAATTCAGAAATTATTAAGGAATATTATAATGTAGTATAATGCACTTGATAGCATTTTTGAAAATTTAACATTCGGCCAGCTTTCTCGGTCAAATACTCCTCTGTGCGCTATCCGCACAGTCATCGCAAACGCGGTGAGAGCAATCGGGACAATCGCGACTGCGTTGTGGTAACGATAAACGTGAAAAACAGCTGCTAGCAGGGAGCTATCGCCGTGGTGCTGCGTGTTCCGGACTATCTGTACATGGTTCTAAAAAGTTACTTCTAGAACCGAGTACTGGTCTACGAAACGAACATGGGCCAGAGATCGATAAGGGTTATGGCGGGAGTACCTCAGGGCTCCACACTCGGCCCAACGCTCTGGAATATAATGTACAATGGAGTGTTAACTGCCCAGGGGAGTGGAGATCGTCGTCTTTTAAGATGGTGTTGTTCGCATGATAACGGGCTAGACCCTTGAAGAGGTGGAGATGTTGACGGCAGAGACAATAGGCATCGTGGAAACCTGGTTGGCTTACGTCAAGTTGCAGCTGGCTCACCACAAGACCGAGGTAGTGCTGGTCAGCAACTGTTAAAAAAATTCAGCGCGTCGAGATCAGTGTCGAGGGATAATCCATCCCATCGATGCGTGCGCTGAAGCACCTAGGTGTGATGGTCGACAATCGGCTAAATTACAACAGCCATGAGAAGGCTGCGAGGACAACTAACGCATTGGCAAAGATCATGCCAAATCACGGATGTGCAAGAGGCAGCACGAGACTTCTGGCGGGTGTCTCATCCTCAATACTGAGATATGGTGTACCGGCCTGGGCTGCTGCGCTAAACTCAAAGCGGAACCGGACGAAGTCGCCAAGCACGTTTCGCTTAATGGCTGTTCGTGTTGCGAGTGCGTACAGAACGATATCGTCCGAAGCGGAATTGCCGCCATGCTCCCCCGGTCCGAGCGGACTCGTTTGCGAAGTGGCAGCAAGAGTGGGATAACGCGGAGAAAGGAAGCTGGACCCACCGACTCATCCGAAATGTGTTTGCTTGGGTGCATAGAAAGCATGGAGAGGTGAACTTCTATTCGACGCAGTTTTTGTCCGAGCATGGATGCTTGCAGAATTTAAAAAAAAATGCGACAAAAGCACAACGATCCCCCCCCCCCACGAAGTAATACCTTGACGTACTTCCGTGTGGAAGAAGGGCGTGAAAAGTAAGGATTGTTTTTATTGGTTAGGCACGAACATGAGTCGTGAGTCCCACACAGTGCCAATACACTATAGGCCCGGCTTTTGAAGGTTACTATAAAAAATGAGACATTTGCAGATCTCAAGGAACTGAGTCGAATGGTATATGAGACACTTGGGGCCTCGGTTACAGAGTCGAAATTCTGACCGATTGCATAACCTTTCTATATGAGAAAGGCAAATTTTTTTTTGTTACTGTACATTCCTATTCAAGTCGTGTAGCCCTCGCGTACTTGTTATAGTATTTTGTAGTGACGCTGAATCTCTGCATAAAGACTCGATACGTCGTTTGTTTACCATTTATCTCTCAATGTCATTCCAATCGAGCACGATGCCTGTCAATGGCCCTCGTTCCAGATGGATTCGAAACAATTTTTGTGAGGTCTCGTGCTAGATAGGAGTGACACTGACAAATTAATAATAAGATAAAGATATAAATGGCGAGTCTCTATCCAGAGGGATTCAGTGTCTTAAGAATTTTGTTTTATAGTATTACAAAATAATAATGATTTTACACTGTTTCATTCATAATATTTATTTCCATTTTAAGATCTGAATACTACATTGAAATTGGATATTATATTGCATTCCAAAAATATTGGAATGAATCCCACCACTATTCAACAAAAAATATTGATCACGCGAGCTACCAGCAGTGGTATATTTCATGTTTTGATGGGAAATAAATTACATCATGTGACTATTTGCGACGACCAGTTAGTACTACATCTCATTGCTACTATTGATGATATCGGCGACACAGTTAGCGAGTTTGTGGTATGGCACATTCCCCGTAATAAGTAAAGTACGTAGTAATAATTTAGTAATTTGTGATTTATTTACAGGTTGAAGAATTACAGACTCTAGAAAAAAAAAGATACCTGATAGTATGCTTGTATATGGAAGATAGATTTCAAATATATCAAATATTAATCAATGGGACAGTCAATAACGGTTTCATAAAAGCAATTCAGAAAATTCGTCGACCGGGTGAATCTACAAGGACGATATTGGTGTTATATGCGACTAATCTGTATTTGGTTGCTGGTTATCTGGAATCCGATTCCGGTAAAGTTGCGTAAGTACATCGCATTATTGTCAGATGACATTCTTTCGTGACGTTACAACGATTTGTTGCACCTTCATTCCGTAATTCTGCAGTAATTAACCAAATTGACTCCTCAAACAAATATTGTTACAAATTACAAAAGTTAGCGGGAGGAAGGGGAGGAGTTGCTTGTCTAATCTTCCGGTCATCACATCACATGCTTTGGTATTCTTAGTATGTATAACAAACATGAAGATGTGACACAAGGCGCCAAGAGCGCACTAAGATCCTGTCAATCCTATTTTTCATTGGATTGTCTGCTCTAAATATATCACCAGGGAACCATTCATAAATGATATCGGATATTGACAATAGGGGAAGAGTGTCACGTAACGAGATAAAAACTAAAAATGAATTTTAGACGTATCAGTGGATCAGGGATAAAAAACGCTTTTAATCCACTTAACAGTGTGATGAGACATTTCTTATAACTCTTATCACTCTCTTCGGATATTATATCATTTGAGAACATTTAGAACTTGATGCTTCGCGACGTTTTTGATAATACACACTACATGGGATAGTGGCAAGACTCAGATAATCGCTCAAATCAGCAAAAGGACAACATCAGTGCTAGAAATCTCAAACCAAAAAAAGCGAAAAAATGGCCCATAAGATAGACATACAAACGAATTATTTCTAATGCTCTATTAATAAAATATCTAAATTCCTCAATTAATGCATTGTGAGCATAAGCATGAGCATGAGCATGATGACCGCACAATTCGTAGTTGCTACTTCGTGATTGCACAGAGAATCAACAGATGGGGCCTGGGAGTAGCTATCCATCCTCAATGTGCAAAACTCGAGAGTTCTTTATTTTAAAATGTCAATAACGGTGCCGGCCACGTCCTTACAGTCATCGGGGTCCTTTCCTTAGTGTGGCAAACGTTGTTATGGAGACCGTGTATACCTCTGCATCTCCACGTTTGCTATGGGAAGGATTTTTTGTTAGTGGGATGGGGTAAAGCGTTACACAAATCAGGATTCACCTTGATAAGCGATACGATCTTTGCAACTCTCTGGAGTGTTATCATTTGTTTGTTGCTCTGGGCAGCCGGCTGCCGAGAATTTGTGATAGATTTATCGTTTGTTGAATTATTTCGGAAATACTTTGTAACAAAAATGCAACGTGAACTCCGGGCAACCGGTTGCCGGGAGTGTTGCCTGTGCTTAAATGAATCAATTTTTGGAGGTGACATGAACGAATTTATTATTTCCTGCTTCTTCCTTCAGGCGAAACACAACCGTCCAAGAATAATACAATATAACATAAAGCCTAGACCAAGATTTCGTAATATAACATTTATAGTTAATCATCATTCATACTACTATAGTCAATGAAACGACAGCTACGTATTGCTTTTTCTTCACGAACGATTGAATAAAATACCGATTTTTAAGCAATGAATATTCGCGCGGGTTTTTATGCTAACTGGAATGCATTTTGAGCGGCACCACTTAAGTACCTAAAACGACCGGCTTTGTATGTCAGATATACAACCGATGACGCGCGCTTTACACTAACTACCAGAAATAGAGGCAACACCGAATACAAGCAGAACGACAAGAATGCAATCCACTAATTATAGCTAGAATAAGCAGAAAATGCAAAAAATGAAGTAGATAATCATGTTCTGGTCCCTCCCAAGACAATAATGATATTATTATGCGCATGACAGGCCAAGTAATAGTATATCCTGATTCCTCTACCTACAATAACGGCGGTCAACATCCTCCCGCGCACAACACCTCAATAGTCTCCAACCTGGCCACGCCATACGTTTGTCCAATGAGTTGTAAAATTTCTTACGGGACGCTGTCTACAAACTGGTGCAAACAACCACCGTCAACATAAGGGCTATCAACGTATCATAAGCAAGACAAATAAGGCCAGCATTATGACACGCAAAAAAACTGGGTACGTACACGAAAGGTTTCACGCGAACACCTTTTTCAAACTTCCAGTAGTGGCTCCACAGTCATAAGAGGGATTTTTGTACAATAACAGCGACAAGAATATTAAAAAAAATCAATTGTTATTGTCACACCAGTTGGACAGGCTAAAAATAGGGGATAAGGGAATTGGTTCCGCGTGCGATTCAAGTATTTCCCACGATTCAAAGGTCTGGGACGCATCTTCGAAGCAGAAAAAAGACCAGCAGAAATGCCAATGGAACATACCCAGTTTCTGAACCTCTGCTAGAAAGCGCAAAAAGGGTGAAAAACCAGTGCACTCTACCACACCGGCGCACAACAATCGAAAAGCTCATGAGAAACAAAAACATTCACCTACACACTCTTCATCTCCACCCCCACTCGGCCGCTATTTCCAGGTATTCTCGGGCTTACACCTCCAATAACATTCAATGAGGGGATAGACCGAATCTGCTCAATGAACAAAATTCACAGCAGAAGAAAGTAAGGGGCGGGGAACATTAAAAATGCTAATTTTACAAATTTTTGCATATGTGACAAATTTCACAACATCTGAAGAAGTTTTACTAAATTTTGTCAAATTTTCTAGGAGGAATTTCGGCAACGCTGCTCCTGACTCGTATCGAGAGGGAGACAGAATAAAAAAATACTTGTAACCTGTGATGCTCCGATCCCACAGCGTCGCTCATGCCAGCACACACATTTGTGTACCCGTGGTATAATTGAGCGGCCTACCACTCACCAACAATCACTGTTTACTCCCAGAGAAAGAGAGAGACGGAGAAGACAACGACGAATTGCAATCGGGTGTGCCAAAATACATAAAAAGCCACATGTAGGTACTAATATCGCTATCTGTCAAAAGAAAAAAAGCTCCAAGTCAAGACCCTGCATGTGCAAATATACAATTTTCCGTCGCCAGAACAAGACGTCACTCCCTCCTTCGAGAAACAAACCACCGATGAATAGCCACCCGCCGAACGTCGTCTTCACAAGCTACTATAGACATACGAAAAAGAAGAGAATATTGTAAATGCGGTAGGAATATTTCTTCTCAATAAATTTAACGGTTTTCCATCAATGAATTACCCAGAAAATCAGTGTATATGGGAACTCTGCAGAAGTACACATGAAAGTATATCATTACTAAAATCTTGAATGAAAGTACATGACGTGATCGGTTTCGAGTGAACCGAATAGCCGACAAAATCCCTCCAAGACCATACACACTGTACCAGTGAACTCTCACAAAGTGAGGTTATTTGTGTCTGTAATGAACTCTTATATCGGAACGAACTTACTCTGTGTTGGACTTTTCTTCCAGATTACCGTCGCAATGAAAGCACCAGTGAGCGGTGTTTGCGGGTATTGAATACTTTACGGTGACGTCACAAATAAACTGAGTGTAATTCGTTTCTGCTGCTTCTGGAACACTCTGTGCACTCCGATGACTAGAATCGATATAGTTGACTGACGTAGTCACATATACATATGTACTTCATGCTTCATGATATATGCTTGCATTTAGAGCTGTCGTAAGGCACGGCAGAAATCTATCATATTTTTTCTATATTTCGTGCACTGTGCCCTGCTCGAATAAACTCTCCACATTGCTTTTCAAAATCTAATAAGAATCACTTATTCGACCTCAGCTCACAAGCTCTGGAGCACCACCACCATTACACACTAGAGCGTGAAAGTAAAAATGGCGACTGCCATTCAAAGCAGATTTGTAACTGCAATCGTACACTTCACAAGCCTTTTTCACGGTGAACTTTACTTTTTCCTACAACTTCCTCCAACAACCGTGGCTTAACATGGCATATACCACTTTTTCTTCGATTCTTTCACGTTAAATTTCGATTTTATTTTCACTCGCGAAATACTCGTGTGATTGGGGGGGAAGGGGAGGAGTTGCTTCTCTAATCTTCCGGTCATCACATCGCATGCTTTGGCATTCTTAATATGTATAACAAACATGAAGATGTGACACAAGGCGCCAACAGCGCACTAAAATCCTGTCAATCCATTTTTCATTGGATTGTCTGCTCTAAATATATCACCAGGGGACCATTCATAAATGATGATGGATATTGACAATAGGGGAAGAGCGTCACGTAACGAGATAAAAACTAAACATGAATTTTAGACGTATCAGCGGATCAGGGATAAAAAAGTACAACATGGTTTATGAATGGCCCCCAAACAAAGAATATTCCATAACGATTATTACGTAACATCGGTGACAGAGCATTGGGATCAAGGCCAAGTCCCCCCTGGGTCGTGCAAAACTGAGAAGCAACATCAATTTAGGCACAGATAGCAGACGTCCATTTATTTTCATTTTGTTTTGTTTTGTCTTTTCATTTGTTTCTCCTGCCATGATATGAACGGATTGGTGCGGTTCGAGCGTGACAGCCAAGGAAACGGAAAGCCAGTGGCCCAAACAGATCAGGAACAGGAGGGAGGACTACGAACAAGGGAACGGAAACGGAAAGCCAGTGGCCCAAACAGATCAGGAACAGGAGGGAGGACTACGAACAAGGGAACGGAAACGGAAATCGTTTACTTATTTATTGTAACTACGACACTAATCACAATTATTTTGCTTTTCTTGTTTCGTTTCAGCAAACCAAAATCTAAACGGACTAGCACATACGAACAGTTAGGCTTTATAGGTTCTCATGTTGACAGAGTCTAGATGGGCGGATGAACGTCTGCCAGAGGGTGGGCTGAGAAATGACAATGACACTGTACGAGATGGCGCTGGGCCTGTGGCCTTCGACTGGCATGGTTCATTCTCATTGATTCGGAAGTCTTCTTGGCTGGTTGGTAGATATGTGCTCCTACTTGCAAGTTGATCAATTCGCTTGGGTGGGGGACATGTAGATCCTACTAGTTGTCGATTCTTTTGATCGTGAATATGAGGCTAGTTCAGGAAAGGAGTGCAGGACTGGCACCTAAGAGATAGTTAATTATTCAGGATTTGTTCTTATGATTATTAAACTCGATCAAGCACACCGGCTCTCAGAAATGATAAGCAGCCCTTTCGGGTCGGTGTGGTCTGTTCGAGTCGAACGGACATTCGTTTCGAGCAAACTTTATGTGGATAAATATTGCTTACGCCTTTATTGGCAGAGATTCTTTTTAACAAAATCCTAAAATACCTTCACTGGTATATGTAGCTACTCAGGATAATAATAATAGAAAAATTAAGGGTTTGCCTGGTCCATAATGTAATAAATATGTATATTGTCTAGAACAGGGATAATCGAGTTATGTTATAAGATAGAGTAGAAACAGCACAGTCGTAGGAAAAGTATTCGCGAGTAAGGACTAATAATACTGCTAGTATGTTTACCGTTTCAATTAATAGTCGATTGATCCGCTTCGGACCTAGGAGACAAAAAGGAGATTAGGAAGAGACAGAAGCGGATTCATTGCGAAATTTGCCAATATGACGTTGACCTCAAGGCGATGGTAGGATGATTTTCCATAGGATGACAGACTAGATGACACGACGTTACACGCTCTAAACTTGCGCCAAATAGTTTGTATGTATGTATGAATGTAAGCCCGAATGTATGCCTTTTTTTTTTTTTTACAATGGAGAAGACCTTTATGTCCTAGCCCAGTACACGTGCTAACGGTAGGGTCCAATCTACCACACGGGGTGCACTGGGGGCGTGTCGGACTCGAATGGTGACCAGCCATTAATACCGACTAAACTCCATTGGGCTCCGCCATCATTCCTCCCAGGAACTACCTCTCGGTATTACTTCTGGGGGGATGGCTGTACTAAATGTACTCATTCACTCTCACTCACGCGATCATACATCCTGTATGAGGCTTACTTGGGTGCTCTCTCAATCACACTTTGATTCACTCTCAAACACTCCCACATGAGGCTGACTTTTGTGCTCACCTTTTACGTTCCATGCGAGGCTGACTTGTGTGCTCACCTTGCTCATTCCTTGCTAGGCTTACTTTTGTGCTCGCCCTACCCATACATGTGAGGCTGACTTAGGTGCTCACCCTATCACCTGATTCACTCTCAATCGTGCCACTCTATTGTACCTTTGTCACTCCCTCTGGCATCCCATGTGGGACATTTTTCTTAGGCCCCACTTCTGACATACCATGCGAGGCTGACTTTTGTGCTCACCTTTTTCATTCCTTGCTAGGCTGACTTTTGTGCTAGCCTCTACCAACCTGTGAGGCTGACTTTTATGCTCACCCTTAACATGCAGTGTGAGACTGACTTGGATGCTCACCCTTTCACTCCTCTGCCACGCCATGAGGCATCGATAGCTTAGTTCCAACATACTACGCTACGACCCTCCCGTCTTGGCATGAGGCAGTCCACTTATACGCCTATACACTCACTCTTCTGTCTTGCTTCGGGGTGGCTGGGTTTACCCCTTACGCGGTTGCCATTCGCTGCGCCAACCTACCTCGGCATGAACAGACCATTCACTCTCTTATTTTGCGCTTGGCCTTTTTCGCTCCAACTAACCAATCACTAGTTAGCCGTGCCCGCCGTCTGTTGCTCGGTTCGCCAGATTACCTGTAGCCTACTGGCAATCTGGATGGTAGCAGCCGAGACTGCGTTCCACTTCTCCACCGTTTGACACATCCGCTGGATAAGGGTATCCGGGGTTGTGTCCCAGCCACAGACGTCAAGCATTGCTCTTCTTTCGACGTCGAACCGATGACATACGAACAGTATGTGTTCGGCAGTTTCATCTACACCTGGGCAGTCCGGGCAGACTGGGACCTCCGCGTGCCCGAACCTGTGGAGGTACTGACGGAAACAGCCATGGCCTGACAGGAATTGTGTCAGGTGGAAGTGAACTTCCCCATGGGGTCTTCCCACCCAGCTCGATATGCTAGGTATCAGCCGGTGGGTCCACCTACCTTTCGAGGAGTTGTCCCACTCACGCTGCCATCTGGCGACCGAGGTCACCCTGGTGCGCTCGCGGGCTCCCCTATTTCCACGTAGCTCAAAGCACTCCTCATCTTCCCGAATGACCAGCCCGACTGGCATCATGCTCGCTAATAATGTATGCCTGTATGCATGGATGTGTATAGGACCAATGTATCCCTGAGCAACATGGAAGGACACCTCTGAGCCACCAAAACGCTCATGGGAAGCCGGGTGCGCGGTCATAGGTGTGACCATAAAGCACTGCACACACTGTCAAATGCAACGGATAGACGGTAGGTGTACAGTTAATGCACATAGGTTGCAGAAATAGGTTGTTGAGACAGCCCGATTGTACACTGATAAATAACAATAATAATAACTCGCGAAATACTCGTGTGATCGTTTCTCGCACGTGTTGCCAGTCTTCATTCCTCAATCAATGCATTGTGGTGCGAAAACTGAATTTTCTTTAAGGGGTTATATATTGTGCTGAGCAAAAAAATCGATTTTTTTTTAATCGATTTGAAGTTTATACTTTACTCAAATTTCCAACGCGACTATGAACTAAGAATTGAAATCGCAGCTCCTTATATCACGCTACCTTTGAAGTGCATGCGTGCATAGTTCAAAAACTTTACTTCGACAACGACTTTTTCTAAAAGTATCTTCCTAGGGGAGCGGTACAAAAGGCCGAATCACAAAAAGCCGAAACACAAAAGGCCGAAGATGTTCTAACCTACCACAAAAGGCCGAAACCCGAAAAGGCCGAATCACAAAAAGCCGAATCACAAAAGGCCGAATCTCAAAAGGCCGAATCACATAAAACCGCAAGTCTAACATGCATCATAAATTGAATGATCTAATCTGTTGGTATTGATGATACTTTAGTATTGCCTATGACTAATATTTTAAAATAAAATCGCGTTTATAAAAAGCATAGATAATAAAAGAAAATTGATATAAAAAAGTCAGTTTGGCTAAATGTAACCGCTAGCCACAACCATTGTTTGGTTGTTACACTGCTCTAGCGCATGCGGCGAAGCCAGTTCGATGCGGCCTAGCCGCATAACCGAGGCCAAGGATCCGAAGCGGCGTAAAGCCGCTGAGGATCCGCCGGATGAGGTGGCCGCCGACCCGCCGTCGGAAGCGGCGGCCTCGCGCAAGCAAACCTGTGATCCACTCGTTTGCCCGGATTACTGAAACATAGGGGCTGTCCGACATTTCTGACGTTTATGTCCGACGGAGCGGAGCGATGTCGGACAGCACTTGCCATGAAGCGATGTGGCGTAGCCACATTAGGCTTCGTGTTGTTTATTTATTCCACTAATGCGGCAAATATGCAACGAGAAAAGTGTCGTAAATATTCCAAACATTATTATTATATTGAAAAAAATCGTAAAAAATCATTCTTAGAAAGTTTCCAATTCCAACCGCTCTACATATTTACCATACTGAAAAGGTATATCGACATTTTGGAGACCCCGCTTTTTGGCAACTTCGTGGAATAACTTCTTTGTGTTCCGTCTCGAGTTGGTGATTATGGAACCATATTAGGCTTAACGCAAGCAGTAGCCTGTGAAACAGCGGCCAACTTGCCGTGTTTAACATTCTACATGATAGGTAGTATGGAAAGTTGCGCTCAAACTGATATTATTTACTATATCATCATTGAAAGTTTTCAGTTCCAACTGCTCTACATATTTGTCATTCTTTTTGGACCAGTCGGCCTAACTGCATTCGGCGAAACGACATTCGGCCTACCGGCTTTCGGCCTAATGTCCCAGCACCTTGATATTTGCTGCATATTTACAGCGAGAAAGATGACGTAAATATGCTAAACATTATTTTCAATGGTTCCAATCAAATTCTTTCAAAGGTTCCAATTAAATTGTTGAAAGCTGATCATTCGTTTAAATCTTGTTTTCAGTTTCAAAGACTTTATTTCTCACCGTATTTGGTGCATTCGACCTAGTGTGCCTCGCCCTAATGACTATTCGGCTATATATCCTTCCGCCGGATAACACTTTGACTAATGACCCCCAGCATCGTTCTAATCTACTACAAAATGCCCGAAAAGACCTTATCAGAAAATATGTAATGCGGATAGTGCATATTTTAACGAAAAATGGTCAATCAATGTTGAACAGATTTTTAGAAATTCTGCCATGTTAATTATTGTACTATCTTTTCGGGTATTTTTCCTTCTTTTTAACATGAGCTGTTCTTTTGAATTTAATTTAATTAAATCAAAAATCAATTGAAGCAGTTTTCAGCTATCAATTCATGATATGATATGCACCAGCTCATAAATAACGCCATGGGTTACTACAATGACCTTAGCGATTTGATCTTGTGCTTCGGCCTTTTGTAGTTCGGCCTTTTGTAATTCGGCCTTTTGTGATTCGGCCTTTTGTGATTCGGCCTTATGTGATTCGGCCTTTTGTGGTTTTCGGCCTTTAGTGATTTCGGCCTTTTGTGCTTCGGCCTTATGTGATTCGGCCTTTCGTAGTACTCCCCCTTCCTAGTAGTATCCTTGATTTGAAATATTACACTCAAAATAATCCACACGTTAATGCTATGTGAAAACATATGTGATTTTTTTCCATCGCACTTTTCACTTAACACTTAGGTGGACCATAGATAACACAGAATGAACTCATGAACACTCACCCGTATTTCACGTAATACTTAAGTGACTTTTCACGTATTTTTTATTAAGTAACTCAATAGAACCTATATGATGCGTTGGTAACTTTTATTAAAAAAAATGAATTGTCGTTCCACCGGATTTTCACGTAATACTTACGTGATTTCTCCCGTATCTTTTATAAAGTTTTTTAATAGTAGTTACGTGGTGTGCTTTTGAATTGCATTAAAACATATGTAAAAATCATGTGATTTAGCATTGAATTCCACCTTTTGTGTGATATGAAAGATTGTTGAATATTGTATTATGCAGATCACAGATGAGGTAATAGGACACACCCCACATTGTGTCCCCAAATAACCACTATGGATTTTCGAACCAAGCTCATGGTGATTATTTGAGGACACGCAATGTAGCGTGTGTCCTGTTGTCTGTCTGTGGTCTGTTATAAAAAACTGCATTGTGTTTCAATTAGTTTATTAATTGTAAAATATTGGAAAATAATTTTTGAAATACACGTAAATAAAGAGAAAAAGTCATGAATATATTATACCAAACTTTATTACAACAATAAGTAAATATTAAAATTTCATACATACTTTGATAGGAATTGTAACATATGTAAAGTCCACCTGCACGATAACACCATTTTTTGTAATTCTGAGTACCTGAAAAGAAAATAAACTCAGATTACAATAATAATAACAAAATAGAAATAGGTATCGTCGTACCGAAAATTTGTATTGCAAGAGCTTCCAGTGGTAGAAATATTGATAATGAACGAAATATTGATCAATATATGGAATATGTAAAGCGGACCCTACACGAGACAAGAATATTGTCAATAAAAATATTTACGGACTACTTCAATACATCAATTTCATTTAAATTCTATGGCATCAATATTTTCAAGATCCCCTCACACCATCAATATATTGATCAATAATTGTTTTATTGTCAATATCTCTGCTCGTGAAATATTGACAATAAATCTATATTGAACAATATATTGATGGTGTAAGGTCATCTTGAAAATATTGATTCTGTAGAATTTAAATGAGATTGATGAATTGAAGCAGTCTTGTCAAAATATTTATTGACAAAATTGCTGTCTCGTGCAGAGCCCGTGTTTGAAAATAATAAACAAATAGGGTAAAATCAAATGTGATTGTTTCCAACCAACAAACTGTACTGCATTAAGCGGACCCTACGCGAGCAGAAATATTGTCAATAAATCGATCATTGATCATTATATTGATGGTGTAAAGCAGACCCTACACGTGTAGAAATATTGTCAATAAATCGATTATTGATCAATATATTCATCGTGTAAGGGTATCTTGGAAATATTGATCATGTAGAAATCAAATGGGATTGACGTATTGAAGCAGTCTTGACAATATTTTTATTGACAATATTCTTGTCCCGTGTAGGGGCATCTCGAAAATATTAATCATGTAGATATCAAATGGGATTGACGAGGGGCAAGCACTAAATCTTCAATACGACGCAGTGCTAAAATTCGTACTTAATTAGTTACTTTAAGTACCGTTAAGTACCATAAAGTACATTAAGTACCGCCAATATTTAAAAAGTACAGGACAAATTGACTGTAATTTAATAGGGATCTTTAGCGGTATGCGGGTTACGGCATTTCCTGATTCAGGTTATTACTGTGAGTTAATATCTCAATCCTTTTCTTATTTCTAGGACCGAAACTATTGAAAAAAGCATTTTTTAATTAGGAAACAAAGGACAATAACATATTCAAACCCATGAGACTAGTACGACTTTTTAGGTTGCCTCATAAGATCTACTATAGTTTGCAAATTAAACTTGGGATTGCAAGCTGCTAGCGGATTGCAAAAGTACCAGACCATGCTGTGTGGTGTGCTGTCCCGGTTAACAATAAGGCAAACGAACATGTTTGCAGATCGTCATTTAGTAGGACAACTGTCAGTTTGTTAGCAGAATTTTATTTGGTTTTTTTTAAATTAAAATTCAGAAAAGACTAATCGAGGTTTAAAAACAATGTGAGTGTACTCGTAAGGACACCCGCTATCAATACATATGAAAAACTGAAACAATTTTTCCAAATTAAAGATCCCTATTACCGGAAAGTTTTCTTTCCGACTTTAAATATTTTAAATTTCGCTTTTATGTCCTTTAATTACTTTAAGTACTTTTACAAAGACATTAGTTACATTAAGTATTATAATAAATACAACAGAAGTAGTTTTAATTACTTTCATTAATTACTTTAATTACATTTAAAATACGCAGCTATTTTCAATACGACGCACTCAAACCTGCTAGTGCTGGCCCCTCGGGGATTGACGTATAGTGGACCCTACACGAGCAGAAATATGGACAATAAACCAATTATTGATCAATATATTGATCGTGTAATGACATTTTGAAAATATTGATTCTGTAGAATTTAAATGGGATTGACGTATTGAAGCAGTCTTGTCAATATTTTTATTGAAAATATTCTGTCACGTGTAGGGTCCGCTTATTGAAGCAGTTTTGTCAATATTTTTATTGACAATATCCTTGTCTCGTATAGGGTCCCCTTAAGAATTCGTGCGACCGGGTGACAAGAGCTCAATGGAACCAACATTTGCAAGATGTCTCAATATATTGATCAATAATTGGCTTATTGTGTTTTCTTTCTAAAGCAAGAACTGCCAGTTTTTCGGATTTTGTGTCCGCCAAACTATGAATATAGCAACTATACGTTAATCGGGTGGACGGGACGACCGACAACCATCGTCAGTTCAATACAACATCAAACGAATCCGACCAACGAAAGATCACGCGTGTTTTTTGAAAAGGGCCAATAAGCATACTGTCAAAATTCACTTTGAAGGGAAATTCCGGACAAACCATTAATCACATATTATAAGTCATAGCAGTAGACGACAGAGAAAACGTTTCTCTTTCATAAAATGTTAACATCCATTATCGGCGTAGTGTTTATAATATGTATACCTGAAAATATACTGATTGTGGTACGAAAATAAAGTGCAGTAACATACAGTATGAGTTTAATGGATATAACACATACAATAAGCAAACGTATAAAACTGAAAATGAGTAATAAATATAATGCCTACAATAAATTTATGAAACATCTATGAAATTGGCCTATAAACATAATAAATATGATATTCAATCTCCATTGTATTGAATGTACACGGATATATATATATATATATATATATATATATATATATATATATATATATATATATATATATATATATATATATATATATATATATATATATATATATATATATATATATATATATATATATATATATATATATATATATATATATATATATATATATATATATATATATATATATATATATATATATATATATATATATATATATATATATATATATATATATATATATATATATATATATATATATATATATATATATATATATATATATATATATATATATATATATATATATATATATATATATATATATATATATATATATATATATATATATATATATATATATATATATATATATATATATATATATATATATATATATATATATATATATATATATATATATATATATATATATATATATATATATATATATATATATATATATATATATATATATATATATATATATATATATATATATATATATATATATATATATATATATATATATATATATATATATATATATATATATATATATATATATATATATATATATATATATATATATATATATATATATATATATATATATATATATATATATATATATATATATATATATATATATATATATATATATATATATATATATATATATATATATATATATATATATTATATGTATATAAAATTTGGATACTTTTAAGATAATTTAAAAAAGTGTTGTATATAGCGGCAATAATGAGAATAAGGCATTGAACTAAATTAATAAACAAATATACTGAATATAATATGCAAATTCATGAGGCACAAAAATGTAAAATGTTTACATTAAAATTTTTTGGTACAGTTAATCAAATAAATGTAATAAATATAAGGAACGTAAAATATCTACAGTTATATTAGGTATATAATAAAATATTATAAATAGCATAATGTGCATATTCATTCTGCTCTATTGTATGTTTGTTACCACTATAAATTAAACGGGATTATTAGTAATATTCTGCATCGGATATAATATATTGATTGTAATAATCATAATGCATATAATGAATGTGACGACTGCAGTACATGTAAAGCATGTAGTGATATGATATATAATTTATTATAAACTCCTCGCGGCACATGATCAAAATGCCAAACTACTGCATAAACTTCAGAGGCAGTTAAATTATGTAGTGCTACGCCATCCGATTCGACCGAACAGCTGCAAGACAAACCGCACACGTAGAGATATTTACGCACACGACTTCGGCTTACCAAGCCGAACTGTCCTCCGCCGATCACAATTACCAGAGACTAATAGAGACTACCAACTGACGAAGAAACAATCGAAATTCCGTGGTACACTGTGTACTAGATCTTAAGAAGTAGTAGAAGTATCACGGTCCCTTCAGTTTTGCCAACCTTAACAAACCAAAGTGTTCCCCTTTGTATCGGGCTTGTAAAGTTGGTAGCAGGTATTATTTATTGACCGTTGCTAGGATCGTCGCTGCATGCATTTCTTGTTTACATGCAAAAATGTCTCCGTTTTTCATCTACGCAACGACACTTTCTGCCCTTTCAACCACAGACCAACTTGTAATCGTTCGGGGATTTCATGACAAATCGCAATTTGTATGCATTTAAATTGCTGAAACTATGTGTACCATAGCGTACGAGGCATTTCGGTGCACGAAAGATGCACCATAAACTTCGTTTTTGGATCTTATTTCTTGTAATGTTTCAGCCACTGTATTGTTTTCTCTCCCGGGTGTAATGTCAAGCCACTGTTGTTTGAAAACTATGAAACCTTTGCGTGTTTTGCATATTGCTTTAAAATATTTTGGAAAACAAAAATTGCTCAGAACTCATCAACCTTTACTTAGGGATGGTTCTAGGAAAGTTTACTAAAAATCGTTTGTGGGGTGAGCGACTCGTAATTGAAAACCGTTAGATTCATAAAAAGCTGTTAGTTCCATTAAAAGCAGCTGTACAATTATTTTTTTCACTGCTTCGTAAACAACAGATAACCCAGCAGGAAAAATAAAAACACGTAGCAAAGAAAAGCAAAGCATGCTCGATGATCAACGCGTTTTCTGTTTGACATTTCGAGGGACCGTCTAGTACTACCTGAGTTAGTACCTCTTGAGCCACGGAAAACTCGTGAGTCCGCCGTCTCAATTAGTCTCTGCTACTTTCAAATACTTTCCACAAATTTCCCTTAACATATCGAAAGACTACGGTTTTTGCAAGTAGTAAAGAGGTAAATGTTGAAACGGCCAATCCATGAACAGAGAAGAATGCAAACAAAGAGAATCTCTCAACGCCAACCTAGACCTAATGAAAATTTACCCCTGAAATCACGTAAAACAGCCACTAAAATATCCATGGTCACATCTGTAAATCGCTCTCGGAAAAATAATCGTCGCACCAACACACTATGTTGAGACATAATGCAACTTTGTATGGAAAGACCACAGCAATTTCCTCAGGAGCACTCGTCAAACAGGCCGTAAAACCCCTCCAACAACAATCCCACATGATTCGCATCATACCTAATGAACCGAGAGATGGGCCTCCTTCGCAGTTCAAGAAAAGACCACTATAAACCTACTTACACGCATAGTCCACCGGAGTACCCTTACGTTCACCTGCGTAAATGGCTAACCCTATTTAAAAGGTCAATGCAAGGGTATTCACACATATGATCAATTACAGTCATGTATCTCAATACCCACACGGGAAAGTGAGAAATACGATACTCAAACACAGTATGCTGAAAAGAACAAAACGATATAATAATAAATCAGATTGAAATCACCCGTTTGAATTTTGATCTCAGCAGCCTGGGTTCTCTCCTCACTCCGCTTCAACGCTCCGCAAACCACACACACCAAGCATGTGGTATTAGCACGTTTTGAATTTTTTTCTTCACTACCACTGCCATACAGACTATTTGTACATACATACACCACTAGGTATTATAGATTTTATTCATATATTTAGACCGCTTAGTGCGGTTTTACGGTAATTTCAATGATCCGGCATCACACTTATATCACTATCTTCTAAATTCACACCTTGGCTTGATAATGGATTGATTTTTAATTGCCAAATATTCACAAAAAGCTCTCAGTTTATACACTGCAGCAGCACGCCATTCAAGTCAAGCAACTTAACGCCTAATAGTCCTAATATATGTTGTGTAATACTCAAATCTATCAGCAGCGTTTGAAATTTATTTTCAACAAACGCCATCTTGCCTTTCATACATCACAGAATGAACACGAAGTATGGCTGTCAAAATGAATTCAAATGAGTACGTGATTTTCACGTAAGTGAGATGGGACAATTGCAATGAAAGTGACATGCGCTTCATTTCATATTCATTGATAGTCCGATGATTAATATCTTTGTCAGGTAAACTGAAAAGAAAAAGCATTTTTTTGGAACTTATCTGATTTTTCACATAACATTAACATGTGGATTATTTTGAGTGTATCGCTAATCCTAATGCCAAAGAACAAATGAAAACCTTTCGAAAGCGTACCGTTTGGGAAAATCATCATCATTACTGGAATTTTCATTTTCGCGAAACTTTTCGATAACCTTACGTCACTTGCGTTAATGTACTGGGTGCACAATGCTCTGTAAATCTAGCGAAATCGTCTTAAGGCACCAGCGGGTCTCCTTCAGTGCCATTTGCCCGGCGAGTTAAATCTGTAAAGAATATTAAAAATTAACTTCTATTCCATAATTTTCAGCTCAGCAATTCGTGAGGTCGTGCTCACCGCAAGCCATGAAAAATAAACTGCGTTGTGAAAAGACGGCCATTATTTATTAAAAACGCTTTTAATCCACCTAACAGTGTGATGAGACATTTCTTATAACTCTTATCACTCTCTTCGGATATTATATCGTTTGAGAACATTTAGAACTTGATGCTTCGCAATGTTTTTCATAACACATACTACATGGGATAGTGGCAGGACTCAGAGAATCGCTCAAATCAGCATAGGACAACATCAGCGCTAGAAATTGTAAAGATGATGCTTTCTCAAATAGCAGTAAAGTTGAAAACGATCCGTTCACAAGTCGTCGCTGTTGTGCTATCTTATGACAAACGCCATTTTGGGGTAAACTGAGTTAGATATGCCACATTCCTTGTCTAAAAAATCTCTACAAAGTGGCGTTTTCAGAATTTTGACATGCTGCTTGGTTACTGATATAAAGCGAGAAACATGCAGAGAAATTTTTAATATTTTGCTTCAAATGACTGTGCCTGGGTATTGGCTCAAGTTATATTGATGTATAAGATGTTATTATGTGTAAAAATATCTGAGGAACACAATGGCTTATTCATTTTGGAAAGAAAAATACACGAATGGTGAGTAAAATGCAGTTTAAGTTTTCAACTGGAAATATAGCATATTTGGCAACACTGTAACCAAAAATAAATATTTTTTCTAGATTCCCTGACTCATTTCCTTCAAAATGCATCTAACCGACTGTTTATAGAGCAAACGAA
This sequence comes from Topomyia yanbarensis, assembly GCF_030247195.1. Taxonomy (NCBI): domain Eukaryota; kingdom Metazoa; phylum Arthropoda; class Insecta; order Diptera; family Culicidae; genus Topomyia; species Topomyia yanbarensis. The sequence goes on from NC_080670.1 coordinate 113,759,972, forward strand.
GCCAAAGATATGAATAAAAGTTAAAAATTGATGATTTTTTTCCATGCAAAATTTCTCATGCACGACTATGACACGCCATACAAATTTTGTCATCCATACACACCTATGACACGTGTGAGTGCGACTTTTGTTTACAATTTTAGTAAAAACTGGCAATATAGTCAACCAATTTTCGTAATATTTGAAAGATTAATACTGAATAGATATAAGCATCAATTGTCTTCTCTGAATTCTTTCTACCTTTTTTAAGTTCCAAGGTATTCAACCTCAAACTTTAAAAATCGTTTTTCTCGAAATGTACAAAATGGCGCTTGTCATAAGATAGCACAACAGCGACGAAGTACAGTTCAGATAGAAGTGACCTTTTTATTCATTTTCCAGTCTACTATAACCTACACCATTCGATGGTGTTACCTAGCGTTATCAATTTATATGTACTATTTACAATATAGATGTGCGTACGTTTTGAGTACGCATATAGGTTGACACATCAGTCGCTACCCTTTTAAAGTAATTAATGCAAGGATACAATTCAATATTTATACAAATCAAATCATTAATAATCAAATATATCAGAAAATCAATGATCAATCAATCTAATAATTATAATCGGGATTCACTTTTCGAACGCGAACCCCTTTAGAACGCCTCAGGCACACGACCGGCAATTTCGCCGAAGACGCGTCTCGTTTCCTAATTCCGGCCTTCGCCTGAGTCTCAGGGAATCCCCTGAAAGGCTCCTCATCGGTGCTGTATCCAGCTTGTATCTCGTCTCTAGAATCTCGAACGCCGGGTTTTATCGTTATGTTTGGCCGCGGCTGCTGTTCCTCTTTTTGCCACTGTCTAAGCTGTGCGCGGTGCGCCATCGTTGTTGCGTTTCCAACACTTATCTGAAAGGTGTTTACAGAGAATCGTTTTAAGTAAATAGCTTTAACCCATTTATTTGGTATATGTATGTTATGATTTTTGTACCATACCAAATCCCCTTGAGTCAGATCGTTTATCCAATCATTTGATTGTTTATTTTTATTTAGCGAATCTGCTTCGTTTGTTTCATCACCTGGGGTATTTGGTACCATCAAAAGGTTTTTATATGATTTTTTTTGGATTTACCAAATCCAACATAGTCTTTGGCTTATAACAAAAAACTTTCTCACAGGGGAATTGCCCGTGACTTGTCACTATATTATTTCTATAGTTCATTAAAAACAAATTAATCTGATCCTCCAAACAAATATCATCAAATTCTGGTTCCAATAAAAACTTCTTTAAAACATCTTTAGTGGTTCTTACCAACCTTTCAGCTTGTCCATTGCTGGGTGGGTTATAAGGAGGACTCTTTAGAACCTTAATCCCCTGTTTTTCAAGGAAAGTTACAAATGAAAAAGAATTGAATGGAGGACCACCGTCCGATACCAAAACATCTGGTAACCCGAATCTTGCAGAGTAAGCTACTAATTTCTTCAATACTTTTTCACAATCCGTGCCCTTCTTCATCCATTCTACCTCCAACCACTTTGAGTAAGAATCTACTATCAATAAAAATGTGTGGTGAGAAAAATGGAACAAGTCAATATGAATTCGACTAAAAGGTCTTGTAGTAGGTGTCCAATGAGACAAAATTTTTGTTTTTGGCACTACTACCATACTACTATTTATCCCACACCAGTACACTTCTGTTCTTGCCAAATGTTACATCTTAACTATTCCTGCATGGTTGGCGTGTAAAAGCTTAAGTATTTCGTTCTGCATTTGTTGTAGAATAACCACCTTGTTTTGATACAATATGCATCCGTCAAAAAGTTCCAAATCATTTTGATTGGCAAAAACATCCCTGAATTGCTTTTCCAACTTTTTCGGCCAACCATCTCGCATAAATGTCATTATCCGTTGTAAAAACGAAAGGGACAACCCTTTGACAATCATGACAAAATCAATTGGGAAATCTTTTCCGAAGTTTATGCTTCTTACAAAGTCCTGGTCAATTTCACCGGGAACTTCTTGCTCCAATGGAAACCGCGAACAAAAATCCGCATTTCCCATTTTTGCCGAAGGCCTGTACCGAATTTCAAACTCATAAATAGAAAGTTCGAGTATGTACCTTTGGAGCCTTGTCACAAATATTGAATTTTTTCCCTCTTTGCCGAAAATTCCTATTAATGGTTTGTGGTCAGAAGTGATGTCCCTATCCTCTGTGCAGTAAAGAGAAATTGAAATTACTTCCCACACTCTGGCAAGCAAAATGAGAGCGCTTCTCTTTCGTTCATATACACCACCGTATTTGATATATGTAAGCGCATGTTGATGGCAGAGGTAAATTTTCATACACCCAACACTGGAACGATCTAGAGTGTGGAGAAGAGCTCTTAAAATTCTCTGTGGCGAGCTCAGATAAATTCGCCACCGCGCGCGCCCCAGAGTCGCTGTGGTGTATTCACTGGCGTGTGATCTTTGGTTTGTTTTCGTTTTACAAGCGGCCGTGCGGGTGAGATTGATTTAATTTGCACAGGTTGTTGCGTTGTGTTGTGTGGATAGTGGTGGCTTATTTCAAGCTTATATGATTTTCTACTGAAGATTTCATACAAGTTGCTTGGTAAAGCTTACGAGTTGATAGAGTGTTCTTACACTACCGTGGGAAACCTGAAGTATTCGAGCCTAGGGGCAAACAAAGGAAAACATTTTATGTATCAATGTATCGGCTGGTATAAACAAAGTTTTATAATGATCTGTAATATCAGATTAATCGTATAACAGATGAAAGACGGGATTTGTACATCCATGTAGCATCATCACCATGCTACCTGCCGTCGCGCGCCGATGTAGCACCCAATGTCGCAATGGTAATCATCATTATCATCATTGATACGATCAGCACCATCGAAGCAACCGTCATCGTGAGATCCGCACTCGGTGGAAACAAAAATGCTTTGTGCTTTTCTTTATATTTAATTATAATTAATGCCAATTCCTCCTCGATCGGTGCAAACAACTCACACTCGATCGAGGCATAGAATTCTTCAACAATAGCTATTTATCTTGCCTTCTGCACAGACAAACTTTGTTCGATCAAAAAGGGCACAGCCCAAATTATTATATAAAAAACCCTGTACATACCAATAAAGTTTTAGTTTTTAATCTAACCTGAAACGGAGTTAAATCTTTATTGGCCTTTCGCGCCAAAGTGGTGACCCCGACGTGATAGTCAATTTTTAGCAGTTTAATATTCTGCTGTACGCGTTCGAAGTAAATCGGTCGTCGGTCCTGAACGTTTTAGTGCGATGCCTGATTCGAACGACGATGCTCCCAAACCCGCGGGTAGCATGCAGCTGGAATCAATTAGTTCACCACGTCTCCCGCCGCCGAGTATGAGTGATTCAAATATTGAATCGTACTTTCTGTCGCTGGAGTTCTGGTTCGCAGCTACTGGCATCGGTGGTGCAGTTCACGACACGCGGAAATATAACATCGTGATGGCGCAAGTTCCACCAAATAGGCTCACGGAGCTGCGAGCGATTATTGACGGCACGCCGACCAACAACGAAAAGAACACGTATATTAAAAGGAAGCTCATTGAACATTTCGCCGACAGCCAACAGCGCCGCTTGCAACGTGTTTTATCGGATATGCCGCTCGGAGACATGAAACCCAGCCAGCTGTTTAACGAAATGAGTCGTGTTGCTGGGAATTCTCTTGGTGAGACTGTGTTACTGGATTTGTGGGCCACAAGACTACCCCCGCACGCACAAGCAGCTGTAATAGCGTCAAAAGGAGATGCTGCTGAAAGGACAACAATCGCGGATGCCATCGTCGAGTCAATGGGACTTCGCAACATCAACGCAGTCGAATCAAAGATGCAACAAGGAATGACGTCACGCCTAGCTCCTGAAAAACCAGCACAATGCAGCATCGAAAGCCTTCAACGAGAAATCGCGCAGCTGTCGAGCAAACTGGAGAAGGTACTTTCATCACGTAGCAGTGGCAGTTCCCGCGGACGATCGCGTTCCCGTTCACACAATGATGGTAAGACAAAATTTGTGCACCGTGACAAAACGCCAGTACACGAACTGTGCTGGTACCATCGTGTTTTCGGAAACGAAGCGCGGCGATGCAGAAAGCCATGCTCGTTCAGCCAGTCCGCTGGTTCAACGAATAATCAATGATGTCGTCCGCTTGAGTGTGCAGAGGAAGCAGGCGAACCTTCCAATGCTAACACAATCTTTCGCCTAAAAATCTCGGACACGACAACAAGTATGCAGTTTTTAATCGACACTGGCGCCGACGTGTCCGTGATACCGAGAGGTTTCAATTCAAGTCGGATGAAACCAACAACAATGAAACTGTTTGCCGCCAATGGGACGCCTATCAACGTTTACGGAGAAGCCCTTCTTAAGGTAAATCTTGGTCTTCGCCGTGAATTCCTGTGGTCGTTCCTGATCGCTGACGTCTCGACTGGAATAATTGGAGCCGATTTTATTCGCAATTTCGAAATCGCCTCATCGACAACACCACCCAACTCGAATCAGCAGGAGTGCTGGCACGAACCAACAATTATTCCGTGAAAACGTTCAGTGCAGTTTCGCCGTACGCTGAGTTGCTAGCCGAATTTCCGAACATCACGCGGTTAAAACTACCAGGTACGGTGAGCAAATCATCGATTGTCCATCGAATCGAAACGACTGGCCAGCCCGTTCACGCTAGACCGAGACGTTTACCACCAGATAAACTGGAGGCAGCCCGCAGTGAATTTGAGCAACTAATGAATGTGGGTATCTGCAGACCGTCTTCCAGCAACTGGGCCAGCCCGCTTCATATGGTCAAGAAAGCCGACGGATCTTGGCGTCCATGTGGGGACTACCGTGCTCTGAATGCCCAGACGATTCCGGATCGATACCCGCTGCCATATCTGCAGGATTTCACGACGATTTTGCAAGGTAAAACTATTTTCTCAAAAATCGACCTGCAGAAAGCGTTCCATCAAGTGCCGATTCATCCTGAAGACATCCCCAAAACGGCCATTACGACACCATTCGGACTTTTCGAGTTTTCATTCATGACGTTTGGTCTGCGGAACGCTGCTCAAACATTCCAGCGACTTATCCACAAGGTCGTTCGAGGATTGGATTTCGTCTTTCCATACATCGACGATTTGTTCATCGCCTCGTCATCGCCGGAAGAACATCGCGGTCATTTGCGCCAGCTGTTTGAGAGATTAGAGCAACACGAATTAGCAATCAATGTTGCAAAATGCGAGTTTGGTTGCACGGAAATCTCTTTTCTGGGGCATTCAGTCACTGCCGCAGGAATCTTCCCTCTTCCAGAACGAGTGAAAGCTGTTCAAAATTTTCAAAAACCGTCTACAGTAAAGGAGTTAAAAAGTTTTTTGGCGATGATCAACTTTTATCGACGATTTATGCCAAATGCAATCGAAGCTCAAATACCGCTGTTGGCGCTTACTCCAGGTAATAAACGCAACGATCGAACTCCATTGACCTGGACCAACGAAACTACTGCAGCGTTTGAAAGGTGCAAGCAACAACTCGCAGAGGCAACCATGCTGGCACATCCTGCGAAGTCGGCCGAGCTGTCTCTCTGGGTGGACGCGTCCGATAAGGCAGCCGGTGCAGTTGTACACCAAGTCGTTAATGGGAACATTCAACCACTTGGATTCTTTTCGAAAAAATTCGACTCGGCTCAGCTTCGTTACAGCACCTACGATCGTGAGCTAACTGCAATTTACCTTGCGATACGACACTTCAAATACATGGTGGAAGGACGCAGTTGCCACGTATATACGGATCACAAGCCAATCGTATACGCTTTCCGTCAGAAGCTCGACAAGGCCTCCAATCGTCAAGCACGCCAATTGGACTTCATCGGGCAGATTACGACAGACATCCGACACATTTCTGGCAAGGAAAACATCGTAGCCGATTTATTGTCCCGAATCGATGCAGTTCAAGCCGTCCCCGCCATCGATTTCGATGCCCTTGCTGACGATCAGCAAACCGACGAGGAGATTCAAAACATTGTTAAAGGTAAACAAAATACCTCTTTAAAATTATTGCTTTATACCGTTCCAGGCAGTTCAAAACAATTGTTTTGTGATTGTTCTGGCAATCAAATTCGACCGTTCATTACGAAAGCTTTTCGTAACACTGCACTGCAAGCGACGCACAATCCCTCCCTTCCTGGTACACGTGCTATGGCTAAATTGATGACCCAACGATTCGTTTGGCCTAACGTCAGGAAAGACAGCATCGCTTTCGCCAGGAACTGCCTGCAGTGTCAACGGTCCAAGGTGACTCGCCACACTCAATCGCCCGTCACCCAATATATGCCGCCAGTTGGTCGATTCTCTCACATCAACATAGACATTGTGGGACCGTTTCCCCCAAGCAATGGTCATCGTTACTGTTTAACCATCATCGACCGGTTCTCTCGATGGCCAGAAGCCATTCCCGTTCCAGACATGACTGCACCGACGATCGCTCATGCACTCGTCACCGGATGGATTGCTCGATTCGGCGTGCCTATCTACGTCACTACCGACCAAGGACGGCAGTTTGAATCATCTCTATTCTCCGAGTTGGTTCGCATGTTGGGCATCAGCCACCTGCGAACAACAGCGTACCATCCGCAAGCGAATGGCATCATCGAACGGTGGCATCGGATACTTAAAGCAGCAATTCTTTGCCACAACCCGGATCGGTGGTCTGACCACTTACCGATGATCTTACTTGACTTGCGAACAACCCACAAGGAAGACATCGGAGCATCCCCTGCTGAGATGGTGTATGGTTCTACTCTCCGAATACCATCCGAGTTTTTCGTCGAAAACTCTGCCAATAACAGCGAAACAGATTTCGTCATCAAGCTACAAGAGGCCATGCAGAATCTTAAGCCCAAAGTAACAGCATGGCACGGTAAACGTGATGTCTTTGTACATCGTGATCTACAAAGCTGCAAGCACGTCTTCATCCGCGATGACTCCGTGAGACCGTCGCTATCGCCCCCTTATGATGGCCCATTTAAGGTGGTACGTCAAATTCTTCAAGGTACTCGTCAAAGGTCGAATGAAAAACGTTTCGATCGACCGATTGAAACCAGCATGCACAACTGATGAGCAACAGCAGCCACAAAGCAGCCATCGTCCCGCTGCTGCCTCCACTCCTACAAGCCTGCCGGCTAGAGTAACCCGCTCTGGTCGACGAGTCGTCATTCCTCTTCGCTACCGCTAGACCGACGCCTCATCTAGAAGGGGAGTAATGTAGCATCATCACCATGCTACCTGCCGTCGCGCGCCGATGCAGCACCCAATGTCGCAATGGTAATCATCATTATCATCATTGATACGATCAGCACCATCGAAGCAACCGTCATCGTGAGATCCGCACTCGGTGGAAACAAAAATGCTTTGTGCTTTTCTTTATATTTAATTATAATTAATGCCAATTCCTCCTCGATCGGTGCAAACAACTCACACTCGATCGAGGCATTGAATTCTTCAACAATAGCTATTTATCTTGCCTTCTGCACAGACAAACTTTGTTCGATCAAAAAGGGCACAGCCCAAATTATTATATAAAAAACCCTGTACATACCAATAAAGTTTTAGTTTTTAATCTAACCTGAAACGGAGTTAAATCTTTATTGGCCTTACGCGCCAAATCCACATTAGGACCGGCCTATTTTTTGTTCGACTGATTTTGATTGCGAATTTGGCGACGCCAAAAAGTAAAGTGATCCATTACAAGTAATGTCCTGGTATTACACACGTTTTGGATTATACGCAGGCATTGTAATTCTCTCTCACTCACGCGAGAAGAGGCTTATCCGATGTCCAACTTTTCCGAGATAAAGTCCACATAAAACAAGATAAATTTTACTAGATTGTTACTTGTTTTTTTTTTTCTGTAGCGCGATATTAAAAATAATGACGTGCCAATTTAGAAGCGCTTCTATTTGACCGGTATAGTGCTTTCAAGGGGTTACAGCACTGTAGATTTTTTTAAACATTTAATTTTTATTTATTGGTTGTATTTTGTTTACTGGTGCTGAACTTAGTGAGGAGATTCGGCAACACGACCTTGTGCAAATGTCGTCTAGTAGTGTTGAGCTGACTTTTTATCAATTTCTTAGTGATATTTGCAATTTAAAAGCTATAGTGGATATTAGTTTTCCAAATAAAGCCATGTTCTACTAGTTGATAATGAAATTAAGTCGAGTACTGCGCGAGTGAAGTGATTTGATAGTGTAAATGAATGAAGAAGATCTCCAGAGATCCGGCCATTTGCATTCTGCCAAAAGGCGCACATCTATACAACCAAAGGAAGTATCTTTTTATTCTATTTTGTACCGGGGAGCCGTCTGAGGTTGAGTGTGTATCTTCGTCGCGAGCGGTTGACTCTCGTAGAGCTCCCTTCGAGTCGGTTAATTTTTATCATTTTCGGCACAGTTTACTGCCTCCCGGATATCAAAAGTGTTAATAACAGTGCAATTCAATGATTATATAAAGTGAAGTGGCTTATAAAAGCATTTTCGGCATATTTTCGAGAGACGCGAGTGGTGACAGTTTGTGAAAATCGAATTCCGGCAAATGAAAAAATATCTGTTCCTCGCATTACGGGCCGTCGATTCCCGATGCAAGGACAATAAAAGTGCACAGAAAACATTTAGAAACACAGTGTACATTGTAAAAATAGTGCAAAATGGTTTTTCAGAGAAAAAAATTCGATCCGAAAAGAGAAAAAATATGGCAATAAGAAGAAATGACATATTCAAACAATTGGCGTTTCACCAGCGACTAGCGACTACCAGGTGTCGCCCCAAAATTCTTCGTCCGAAAAATAGGTGGCAAACCAGCCGGTCGGTGCTCAGCTAATTTCGTCCGCGTCCCTTGTCACCTATTTTTTTTATTGGGTGTTTCATCGGCGGTGCTATCTTTGAAAATGAGCCGTCTTGGATATTCAACTGTTTTTTTTACTTTCTTATTTTATTGCAAATGAGTAGAGGTTTTGATTCTTTTATATTCAGGATTGCAGATATTTTGTCGCATGTAAATTTTGGGTGTTCGTTGATGTGATGGCGCTGTAAGGGAACACGTCTCTGCCGGTCGGCCAACTTTTCTTTGGACTGAGCAAACTAATTTCTATGTTTGTTTAGGCTTTGCTTTACCAACGGAAGAACTGATCCACATAGCATTCAATGTGCTTAGGGAAAACACATGGCCTTATTTGAGTGGAATGATGACTTCAATCGTGTATAAGGTTTGAGAATTTACAATTCGCGAGAGGGATCGGGGACCGGTTGGCAATTACCTTCAGTTATGTCAGCACGAAGAATAAGCGTTTTGCTGTCATTTTCGTTGGTTAGCTTTCAATTCTATCTCATGCCTCCACGCGAGTCTGTCTCTTGATGACATTTGGTCCTTAGACCGGCGACGACTGGGAGCTATCAGCCTTCTACCGATAGTAGCCGAATGAGAGTGTGCGAACAGATCTAGCCGAGAAAATGATACCGTAAAAGTTGTTCGGAAAGCAGCTCCAATAAGACTTTAATTTGACTAGTATCGATGATCGCGAGTCAATACGTACTGAAAATTCGACGCGTCTGTTTTAATGAATCTAATTTCATGTTCGGTTATTGGTAACAAGCCCGTGCATCAGGTTAACGATCCTCTGTATTTTTCATCAATGTTCGATATAATCGTACGTATACGTGTATTTCACAAACAATCCGATATTAGAAATAGGAAATGCTTTCGTTGATTTATAACATCTAGAGCTATCATAACTCTTTGTATAACGTGTTATCACTCGGTAGTGTTCAACCCAATAAATATATCGTCGAGAAGGAATAGTGAAATTTGTCAGAATACTGTCGCAATAAATAGTGATCCGGCCCATTATGCAGATAAGATTGGCTTTTCTAGGCAATATTCCCACGATCGGCTGTGTGGATGTGAAATTGCTTTTGTTTAGAAAACATAGGATACTCTCGGTAGCCGGCTACCCCGATTTTAAAAGAACCAAAAACTAAACAAGATCTTATTTTTCGAGCGAACTTCTTGAAAACCAACTGAACTACTACCTAATAAACTATGCTTTACAGGTCGCATCGCTTGCTTGGAGCGAATCCTAGACCCTATTCCCTTCCAAACCACCAACTCCGCGATACCTATGGAAGAGTCTGATGAACATTCTGTATAAGATTCCTCATTTTATTCAAGCGATCGCCGGGTAAAATCAGCACTGACACGATAGAAACCACGAAAAATTCGTCGCGTGATTGAATATTATTAAACAATATAAGCAGTGCTCCTTATAGCCGCTATCCGGAGTTCAAGTTGCTTATTTTGCTAATCGTATTAATACAACAAATGATAAATTTCCCGAATTCTCGGCAGCCGGCTGCCCAGAGCAATTATTACATGATAATGCTATTGGCACACTTACTAACAACTGTCCCCTTCCCGTGATACATGTGGAGATGCAGAGGATTCCTCGGTCTCTAGTAGCAACATGTATCGGACTAACATTCCTTCCTTTCCCAGAAGATCTGCATTCGGACGTGGCCGGCGTCGGTATTGATCAGCATGCAGGGATCAGAATAGATTGTACAATGTGGCTCATCATGTTATTCCCAAGCATGTTGTTCCAATGAACATTTTGCAACCTAATTTGGTTCTGGTCAATAACGGAGTAGCAACTACGGGCGATCTCTTATGCTTATGCTTATGCTTATTATTTTGTACCGGGGAGCCGTCTTGTTCTTTATATAACTGCAAGTAGCGACGCCATAAAATCGCTTTCGATTCATTCATCACTATACCGTCCATATAGCTGAATGTGTTAAATTCCACCAGTCATGATATTCCAGAATATTCGAATCAGAAAGATAGTGAAAAGCATATGCGATAGGAGACAGATTTATCTTATTGGATTCGATTCACAAGATGGTGGTAGGCCAACGATAAATTTTACAGCGAACTTATCAGGGTTACCACTTTCACAGATTTTTTCAGTGGAGGCATTGTTCGATGCACTTTCACAGATCACACATTTTTTTCAAGTTCCACTGATTTCTTTATTATTTCCTCAAATACTCAGATGCATTGACGGATTTTTTTGAATTTCTCATAACATGAATGAAGAGTCAAGGCGCATTGGTCTCGGTTTAATTATATTTTGGGGATATTATGACGTTTGGCTGTAGTGGCCTTGTCCCGAATTACGAGAATATCTATTTTTGAGCCAAAATCTGTGTATTCGTACATACAGTTTCTTGGTTTATAAAAAGCATATGAATCGGAATACATACTGATGTTTATGCATTTTTTTGGCAACCTTGGTAGCAGTCTGTCAACATGCTATCTCTATCCCACTCCCTGCACACGGAGTAAACGGCAGTGAGGTGATCAAAGTTTCATGCCACACATATATACATGCAAGCATGAGCGACACTGAGTACCAGACATGCACACGCTCGTATTATTATGCACAGGTCGGACTTACACTGGGATAGTTGGGAACCCGAAAATGATTGTGGAAAGACAACGGAGTTTTTGTATCACGTGATGTATTTGAAAGTGTTCGCGATGAAGGGATAGCGCCTAATTCATGTGATCTCGGATCAGCATCGTTCATTTTGTTTGTCACTGGATTCGGGAGCTGACACGTACAACCACATTCAAGAGAAAGGAAAGCATTTTTTTTTCTCAAACAGTGCTAGCGGGTATCAAGACGATAGAGTAAAGTGCGGATTTTCGTCCTGTTGGAGGGGGGGGGGGGTGCCTCACTGGTTCATTGGATGCTCGGCCTGCGGTCGAGGAGATGCGTAGGGATTGGCGTCGACAGCTTTGCTTCGTTTGTGGGAGCCAGGGTAGGAGCACGGATGCTCTCGGAGCAGTGGGGTGATCGTGTTTGGACGAGTCGGGTGCCGCAGTTGTTGCCATACCTTTTGACAAAGCGCGTTGAGCGGAGATGGCTGGTGCTGCTCTGACCGGCAGCTTCGGGTGGGTGGGGTGATGGTAGCGATGTGGTGGGGATGGGCTCATTGCCCTATGTGTATTATATTATATTTGATACAGGCAGCCCGTGAATGCAACTGTAAGCTTATTCGTGGTACGGTTTTCTTATATAGAGTAATATTCATGTTTTTGCACTGTTTTAGCTGTCGCCCCGCCGGTTTGCACCCGTTGGACGGGGCAGCGTCTGCCGTCTTTAAGCATATATATGCATCTGCCCGATCCGTTTCGGTGCCGTGCGCGGACACCGGTATTCTTTCGTACGGTTCGGGTGCGGGCGTTCACAGTTGTCCGACACAGTGCCGTGCCGCGACGGGCCTGTCAACACGATTTTGTCATGTAATTGATTCATTGTGTATGCAAGTTGTTGTTGTAGCGAGAGTTTTGATGAAAGCCGTCAAGGCTTTGGGGGAGTTGTACGAAGCAAATTTGAATTTTTTCGTCGGCCGGCAGCGGTGCGAGGGGGGTGGGTCATGGAAGATGCTACGTTGTTTGCAGGGGTGAGGCTGGAGTTTTGTGACGGAATGCTGCAAGGGGGGAGGAAGGGGTCGAGAATCGCCGAAAGGAGGCTGCGTCATTTGTGCACGACCCCTTATTGTATTGGTTCTACGGAACGAGACGGAGATGTTGATGCCGTTTTCTGTGCGTTCCTTGGATTGTGGACCGGGTGGTTCGTGGGGTGGAGCAGAGCCCTCACTGGTGTCCGTGGTAGGGTCTTTGCCATATTACTTCGGTATACATTTTATTGCAAATGATTTTCTGCGGGTATGATTTTCGAAGCCGATGGGATACATTGCCTCTATTTATGAATCAATTTATTATGCGATTCACCGACACATATCATAACATCTCGCGTACATAATGAAGGCAATATGAGTCGGCATTTTGTTCACTCATTTGAGGAGAAAGTATGTAATACATTATTATGATACTATCACGATTTAATCAAGGTAACTGTTAATTATAATAAAATTTAATTAGGTATCAACTTTTCTATTACGAGATAGCTTGAAGCAGTAAGCATAATCGTACCAGAACTATCTTATTATTCTAGTATTGTGGAGTTTCACCGGAACAAAGAAACACGAAAAAAATAACATTTTCACTTGTCGATTGAAAAATTCTGTTAAATATAAGCAACACTCCCGATATGAATATGAATACATACTGATGTTTATGCATTTTTTTGGCAACCTTGATAGCAGTCTGTCATCATGCTATCTCTATCCCACTCCCTGCACACGGAGTAAACGGCAGTGAGGTGATCAAAGTTTCATGCCACACATATATACATGCAAGCATGAGCGACACTGAGTACCAGACATGCACACGCTCGTATTATTATGCACAGGTCGGACTTACACTGGGATACTTGGGAACCCGAAAATGATTGTGGAAAGACAACGGAGTATTTGTATCACGTGATGTATTTGAAAGTGTTCGCGATGAAGGGATAGCGCCTAATTCATGTGATCTCGGATCAGCATCGTTCATTTTGTTTGTCACTGGATTCGGGAGCTGACACGTACAACCACATTCAAGAGAAAGGAAAGCATTTTTTTTTTCTCAAACAGTGCTAGCGGGTATCAAGACGATAGAGTAAAGTGCGGATTTTCGTCCTGTTGGAGGGGGGGGGGGGGGTGCCTCACTGGTTCATTGGATGCTCGGCCTGCGGTCGAGGAGATGCGTAGGGATTGGCGTCGACAGCTTTGCTTCGTTTGTGGGAGCCAGGGTAGGAGCACGGATGCTCTCGGAGCAGTGGGGTGATCGTGTTTGGACGAGTCGGGTGCCGCAGTTGTTGCCATACCTTTTGACAAAGCGCGTTGAGCGGAGATGGCTGGTGCTGCTCTGACCGGCAGCTTCGGGTGGGTGGGGTGATGGTAGCGATGTGGTGGGGATGGGCTCATTGCCCTATGTGTATTATATTATATTTGATACAGGCAGCCCGTGAATGCAACTGTAAGCTTATTCGTGGTACGGTTTTCTTATATAGAGTAATATTCATGTTTTTGCACTGTTTTAGCTGTCGCCCCGCCGGTTTGCACCCGTTGGACGGGGCAGCGTCTGCCGTCTTTAAGCATATATATGCATCTGCCCGATCCGTTTCGGTGCCGTGCGCGGAGACCGGTATTCTTTCGTACGGTTCGGGTGCGGGCGTTCACAGTTGTCCGACACAGTGCCGTGCCGCGACGGGCCTGTCAACACGATTTTGTCATGTAATTGATTCATTGTGTATGCAAGTTGTTGTTGTAGCGAGAGTTTTGATGAAAGCCGTCAAGGCTTTGGGGGAGTTGTACGAAACAAATTTGAATTTTTTCGTCGGCCGGCAGCGGTGCGAGGGGGGTGGGTCATGGAAGATGCTACGTTGTTTGCAGGGGTGAGGCTGGAGTTTTGTGACGGAATGCTGCAAGGGGGGAGGAAGGGGTCGAGAATCGCCGAAAGGAGGCTGCATCATTTGTGCACGACCCCTTATTGTATTGGTTCTACGGAACGAGACGGAGATGTTGATGCCGTTTTCTGTGCGTTCCTTGGATTGTGGACCGGGTGGTTCGTGGGGTGGAGCAGAGCCCTCACTGGTGTCCGTGGTGGGGTCTTTGTCATATTACTTCGGTATACATTTTATTGCAAATGATTTTCTGCGGGTATGATTTTCGAAGCCGATGGGATACATTGCCTCTATTTATGAATCAATTTATTATGCGATTCACCGACACATATCATAACATCTCGCGTACATAATGAAGGTAATATGAGTCGGCATTTTGTTCACTCATTTGAGGAGAAAGTATGTAATACATTATTATGATACTATCACGATTTAATCAAGGTAACTGTTAATTATAATAAAATTTAATTAGGTATCAACTTTTCTATTACGAGATAGCTTGAAGCAGTAAGCATAATCGTACCAGAACTATCTTATTATTCTAGTATTGTGGAGTTTCACCGGAACAAAGAAACACGAAAAAAATAACATTTTCACTTGTCGATTGAAAAATTCTGTTAAATATAAGCAACACTCCCGATAGCCGGCTGTCCGGAGTTTAAGTTGCATATTTCGCGCATTTCCGTATTAATACAACAAACGATAAATCTAATCTCAATTCTCGGCAGCCGGCTGCCCAGAGCAATAATTACATTATAACGCTTCAGAGAGTTACATAGATCGTATCATTTATCAAGGTGAATCCTGATCTATGTAGCTATTGATCCCATCCCACTAACCAAAATTCCTTCCCGTGACAACCGCAGAGATGCAGAGGTATACACGGTCTCTATAACAACGGTTATCACACTAACATTCCCTTCCTTTCCCGATGACTGTAAGGACGTGGCCGGCGCCGTTATTGACACCTCAAAATTTAGAACCCTCGAAACGTGCAAATTGAGGATGCAAAGCTACTCCCAGGCTCCATTCGTTGATTCTCTGTGCAATTTTGCTTGTTCTGGTCAATCACGGAGTAGCAACTACGAATTGTATGGTCATCATGCTCATGCTCATGAATTTTGTTTACTGGTGCTTTAGGATGCTGAAAATGATATTCCAAAAAATGAATCGCGAAAACAATAAATAAATATTCAAATTTTTCGCAACGAATCTTATGTACACCCCGAGTATACGGAAAACGCTACCCGTGTTTTACTCGAAATATTTTTTTTATCTGGCCGGAAATGTAACTCGAACAAATGATTTTTGATCAGCCTAAAATTTCTACATCATGTTCAAGATTACTTTCTCCAGCGATGTACGTGGGATTTAATTTTTCATTGCATAATTTTTAATAAGCAATTTTGTGTCGATTTTTAGCACATTTTCAGCGTTTTTCGACTAAAAAATATGCCATTTCGCGAAAAATCAAGACATAGAAAAAATCTTACGTACGCCGCTTGCTGTCGTTCTAAGAAGTTTAAAAAGCTTTGGTTTTTGGCTCTGGATCAAAAATTACGGGACATATAGTTCCGGCCGTGAACCCCTTCAAAAAAAAAACTCCCTGACGGGAAAGTGCTGCACAGCGGCCATCTTGTGATGAAATTACTCGAATAAATCATTTTTTTGCTATTCATTACTTATGTTATATATCTCATTAACATTAACTCCGGAAGTCGCGCTTATGACCCACTAAACGAGCAGCCGCTGATGCTTTAAGACGATTTCGCTAGATTTTCAGAGCAGCGTGCACTGCCGGAAAGCTAAACAAGATCTCGATTCATCAAATTATTGCGTCAAGATAAATTCCCGAAATATGCCTATATTTCGTGCTCTATAGTGGTGTAACCCCTCAATAATTAGTTCTGGAATCTTTTGACGGCATTTTTCTTCTGTGCCATCATTTAAATAAATTAGTTGGTTTTCTCTCGAATTTCCACGCGATGGAATAATAAGAGAGAGAATTAAAATTAAAACCTAACATGTTCGGGTACGAGTATAGCAAAGAAGTTCAAAATGGCAAATCCACCGTCTTTGCAGTACATACTAAATTGTTCCAAGGAACGTTTATCTGTTTACCGTGATTTTATAATTTATAAAACTTATAATATTAAGTTTATGTATCAGAGAATGTTTATGACCTCACCGAATTAAAATTTTCTTGTGTAAACCTTGAACCTGTAGTTGATTTCGTGACGTGAGGATGTGCTTTTGTTTTCATTTCGATCCGAAAAAGGAATACACGATCTATGCCAAAAATTAACGTAAACTTCGTATTCTATACATATATTAATCAATTCACCTGTATGTATTCATGCATCCACTTCGAATCGAGTACACTTCCGTAATTTTTATTCTTAGTCCAATTAGGTGATTCAAATTTTCTGATAAACAGAAATATAGGATTTTATTCATGATGAAATAAGTTTTTATGTAATATTATATCAGACAATACTAATTATCCTCAACATATTCCATTTTCTTCTCCTAATTTATCAATTTCGATTGCTCTAATAATGCTAACAAAGTAAGTACGTAATAGTTTAATAGTTCTGCACTTTAGGTGTGAGTCGCATTTTAGTCATGCTTGGGTCAGTAAAAGCCAAATATTTTACGCTTTTTTGGCTATTCTCGAGCGATGCACAGTGATCACCATCCATACAAAAGTCGGACAAAACCTCAAAAGTGGCCCGAATTTGATGAAGCCTTCACATTAGGTTAATTTTGTGACGCTGAATTCATATTTGATGTTTATTTTTTTGTTTTTAAAATCCTCAAAATTTTGGCACTTAGGGTGGTTCGAAAATTCAACATTTACGAATATAAAGTGCACTATTTCCGAAAATGCATTTTCAAAAAATTAGATGCGGTGAATTCTTTAGCGGAATACACATTTTTTCAATTGTTGATAATGATAAGAAACATCTATAAATTATATTGCGAACCCTGGGTAGTCAAAGGCTACCATGCGTCTCCTTCAGACGTATCATGAAAAATCACCTTTTTTCATACCTCGGGGCAGAAAGGGGCAAAACAAGATATTCATTTTCGGAAAGTACACTAATTTTCAAGTATAATGAACAACAAGCGATCTTTCCGAACCGTTTCAAAAAAAAGTACAGCCTCTTTGAATATTATTACTTTAAACTATTGCTCGATTTATTATTTGTTTTTCATGCCTGAGCGAGAAAATAGGCTTGTACCGACTAAATCGAATAGCAGCTATAAGTCCAGCGAATAACCTTTCAAATGAAATCAGTTTGACCCCAATCGGAATCTTAACTAAAAAGAATTTGAATAACTTAGGTTTGAAAAAAGTTTTCCTCAGAATTCATCATCTATTTCACCTTTGAATTTCTGTAGAAAATTGAACTCTCGTCTTCGGGACTTAATATTTTGAGAAGACTCTATTCAACCTGTTAAGAAACAGAGAAAAATGTTAAATCACGAAAAATCCAAGATAAAATTTTGAGGTTTTGTCCGGCTAGGCGACGCTGTGCGACGTAGCGATACAAAAAATATTTCGTTCTAATTCTAATATAATTTTTTTTGAAAATCTACACTTGTACTGCACTACAACGATAGCATTAGTTAGACTAATAATATAGTGCAATAAAAGCAGAATGTTGAAAGTTGTTCTACGTGGCTTATGAACTGCCCTTGAATTTTAATTGCAAATATGGGAAATCGTTCAACGTGTCTTTGGTATGTGTGCAAAGAACTAGAATATTTGAGTGAAAATTCTGCTAAAAAATCGATGAAAAGTTCTATGGGCGATGTCAATATATTAAACGAAAGCTTTTAATCCCAAAAATGATAAAAAATGTTAAGATTGTTTATAAACCAATTTATGTATGTGAAATTTCTTGTACCATTCCACTACCATGTATCATTAATGTAGCCATTGCTAATTACGGCTCCTATGGGACATGCAACTATAGATACATTAGCTCAACTATATGTGCAAAGGAGCTCAAAATTCAATGCAATTTTTTTTCAACTGTTTTTTCAGCAAATTTCCAAGCTTGCAATTGGAAATTTTCATTGTTCCTTTCCTAGTACCTTTATGATAAAACACCTCATTCAAGAAAGTTATAATGAGGAATAATTTATCACACAAAAATCGCTTGTTTAAACTTGAGGAAACACCTTACTTGTTACTTGAAAATACGAAAAATAGAGATTGACAGAGATTCCGACAGATACTAGCAGATACCTAATACTTTGTTGCAATGCATCCGTGCATTATAATTACGGTTTAAAATACTAACTGACGCAAAAATCTAGAATACGTATAATAAACATTGTTGCTGCTGACCCATTTATAACATCCTTTTATGGAACACAAAATTCATTGTTCATTTAAAATAAGCGTGATCTACCGTTTCGTCATCGATACTTCGATATAGGGTTCCCTGGGGTGCTGCGCTGCAAACTAAACGGAGCCGTAAAAAGCTGAACCGGACATTCCGGCTGATGCCCGTACGAGTCGCGAGTGGTTACAGAACAATATCGTCGGAGGTAGCATGCGTTATCGCTGGCATGATCCCGAAAATGCATCACTATGGCTGAGGACTAATCCCAAATGTGACAGCTTGGGTGCGTAAGAAACATGGAGATGTGAACTTACATTTGATGCAAATTTTGTACGGACACGGATGCTGCAGAGGAAGTGCCGAAGGGACCAACAAAGTACGCCCTTGGCTAGAAAGTCGCCGTTAAATCACAAATTGGGATTCGCGAGAAATTCCGCCGCCGGGGAACTATCCGTTGGTGTAGATTAGGTCCCCCGCCGGGGACCAGTTGAGTAGTACGCAACATAGAACCGGGTTCGAGTCATCTGGGCGCCAGTGATACGGACGTCAGACTTAACCGGAGTCGCCGGACCGACCTTAACACCCTACCGGATAGCTCGTGAGTAGGGTAGATGCACAGCCGGGGATCAGACCGCGTCGAATAGCTAGCAATGGATCATTGGGGCGCCAGTGAACCGGAAGCTACGCTCCACCCGGAATCGCTGGATGGACCTTAGCACCTACTGGCTGGTCCGTAGAGTAGGCTAGGTCCATCGCTGGGGCTACATCGAGTAGATCGGAACAAAGCGGGGAGCTAATTGACTCACGGAAACGAACATCGGCATCGGGAGAAATCTACCGCTCGGTATCGGGAGAACCTGTCTCGCCTAGGAATTCTCCTTCGGAGTAGGCCAGATCCATCGTTGGGGACTGGACCGAGTAGTTTGCGAACAAGTCGGGAGCTGAACGAGTAAGTGGTGCTAAATGGTACGAAAAGAAAGTTTCGGTGCATAGTGGCACAAGGGAGCCGAAGGGCTAGGTAAATTAGACATTCTGAAGTTTTCCGCCCAGATTGTCTTCGTAGGGGAAGAGCATAAAGTTTCGACCCACTGTTAGCTGTCCGACTACCATGTAGAAATTGCCAGTCTGTGTTGATGGTGAAGAACACACCACCGTCGAGGAGTAGTGCTGTAACCCTACTGAAGGGACTAACTGCTAAGTAGTGGAATTAGAGTGGGTGTTATGCTCATAAAAACCCCCTCCCCGAAGTAATGCCGTAAGGTAGTGCCGGGGAGCATTCAGGTTTTAGGCAAGAGTAGTGGTTTTTGGCGAGTCGGATGGCAACACAAACCAGCTCCCTGAGTCATTACAGTTTTTTTTTTTTGCTTTGTCAGTTTTGACAGGGCTGGGACCTATGGAGATCTATCTCGCCCTTCTCGGTGTTTTCGATTTTACGTTTGTTTTTTAACGTTGTGTTGGCTTAAATGTGTATTTTGCATTCCTGGAGGAATTTACTGATCGTTTTTAGCTCGTGGTCGTCGTTGTTTTTTAGTATTTCTTGAAGCGGTTTTTCGTTTTGAAGAATGTCGTATTTTAATCTCGCGTTGTTGTATTTAATGCAGTGGTATAGGTTGTGATCGATGTTTTCTTTCTCGTCGCATATGTCGCAATTTTCGCTGTCCTCCCATTTCCAGCTGAACAGCCTGTCCTTCGTCATACAGTGTCCGCTTCTAATTCTGGAGATCGTATTCTTTTCGAGGGTGGATAATACTGTGTCCTTACACCAGATGAAGTTTCCAGGTTTCTTGGCGAATTGGTAATGGTAAGCTCCTTTACTAGCTGATTGTTCTGCATATAATCTTTCCCAGCTTTCCCACAATTCATTTTTAGCGAGTTTCAGAGTGTCTCCTAGGGACAATACCTCGAAGCAGTTTTGTGATCCTTTTGTTGCCTCCACGGCAGCACGATCGGCTAGTTCATTGCCGACGATCCCTACATGGCTGGGGACCCATTGGATTATGAGCTGCTTCCCTAGAATTTGCTGTCTGAGCATGTTGATTTCATGTACTAGATAGTTTGTTAGTGATTTATCTGAGTTTTTTAATGCTTCGCAGGCACTTTTTGCATCGGTGAGTATTACTACCATATTGTATCCCTTCGTTTCAATATATTGCATTGCCTCTCGTATTGCTAGTAGCTCAGCATTTGTGATGCTGAAGTTCGCACTGATTTTTTTTGATATCTGTATGTTTGCTTCCAGGTCAACTACCGCAATGGCTGTTCCTTCTGTGGTTTTCGAAGCGTCTGTGTAAATTTTTTTAAACTGTTTGTACTTCGTGTCAATCATTTCTAGTGTTTTTGCTTTTAATATGTGTTTGTCTAGTTTATCTTTCCTTGGGATTCCTTGTTCTATTTCCGACTCTATTCCTGCTCTTGTGTTGGACCACTGGTTTATGTCTTCATGTATGGTCTTGCTTCGACACCTGATGTGGTGAAGCACGTCGGTGTGCCTGATGGCGACTTCTGAAAGATAGGCACCGTTACCTTGTCCGCTTGCCAGCGCTTCACCGATGAACTTGCTGTTGGGGTCTCTGTAATATTTTGCTTTGATCGCCTCTCTTAATGTTAGCAGCTCTATTCTGGTGGACATCGGCATTTCGCCGCTTTCGGCTAGTAAAACGTTGATCGGCGTGGTTTTCAGGTATCGCATGCTTGTTCGTATGTATGCGTTGTGGGCGACTTCTATTTTTTGGATGTGACTGTTTGCTGCTTTGCCATATATGGGCGCCCCATAATCCAGCTTCGATTTAATTAGCGCGTTGCCGATTTTAATTACTGTTTCCGGATTTGCTGGACTCTTTTTTGTGGATATCATTTTTACTATGTTGAGACTTTTCTCTACTTTTTCGACGATGTGTTCGATGTGCTTTCTATGTTTGAGTGACTTGTCCAATACATACCCTAAACATTTGTGAACATTCACTACCTCTATCGGATGGTTTTTTAGTTTTATCTTTATTTTCTGATCTCCTATCCTTCCGAAATTGATTGCTGCGCATTTGTGTGGATTGATAATCAGGTTGAGCTTCTCAAGTTCTGTGTGTACGTATTCCATAACCCGATTAGCTTTGTTCTGCGCTTCGAATCCTTCGCCTGTGACCACCACCGTGAAGTCGTCGGCGAATTGTGTTAGGTATGCTTCGTCAATATTGTGTCTGTGTATGTTCGCTGTGTAAATATTAAAAAGTACCGGTGAAAGGGGGCATCCTTGCGGTACCTCGGGGCAGAAAGGGGCAAAACAAGATATTCATTTTCGGAAAGTACACTAATTTTCAAGTATAATGAACAACAAGCGATCTTTCCGAACCGTTTCAAAAAAAAGTACAGCCTCTTTGAATATTATTACTTTAAACTATTGCTCGATTTATTATTTGTTTTTCATGCCTGAGCGAGAAAATAGGCTTGTACCGACTAAATCGAATAGCAGCTATAAGTCCAGCGAATAACCTTTCAAATGAAATCAGTTTGACCCCAATCGGAATCTTAACTAAAAAGAATTTGAATAACTTAGGTTTGAAAAAAGTTTTCCTCAGAATTCATCATCTATTTCACCTTTGAATTTCTGTAGAAAATTGAACTCTCGTCTTCGGGACTTAATATTTTGAGAAGACTCTATTCAACATGTTAAGAAACAGAGAAAAATGTTAAATCACGAAAAATCTAAGATAAAATTTTGAGGTTTTGTCCGGCTAGGCGACGCTGTGCGACGTAGCGATACAAAAAATATTTCGTTCTAATTCTAATATAATTTTTTTTGAAAATCTACACTTGTACTGCACTACAACGATAGCATTAGTTAGACTAATAATATAGTGCAATAAAAGCAGAATGTTGAAAGTTGTTCTACGTGGCTTATGAACTGCCCTTGAATTTTAATTGCAAATATGGGAAATCGTTCAACGTGTCTTTGGTATGTGTGCAAAGAACTAGAATATTTGAGTGAAAATTCTGCTAAAAAATCGATGAAAAGTTCTATGGGCGATGTCAATATATTAAACGAAAGCTTTTAATCCCAAAAATGATAAAAAATGTTAAGATTGTTTATAAACCAATTTATGTATGTGAAATTTCTTGTACCATTCCACTACCATGTATCATTAATGTAGCCATTGCTAATTACGGCTGCTATGGGACATGCAACTATAGATACATTAGCTCAACTATATGTGCAAAGGAGCTCAAAATTCAACGCAATTTTTTTTCAACTGTTTTTTCAGCAAATTTCCAAGCTTGCAATTGGAAATTTTCATTGTTCCTTTCCTAGTACCTTTATGATAAAACACCTCATTCAAGAAAGTGATAATGAGGAATAATTTATCACACAAAAATCGCTTGTTTAAACTTGAGGAAACACCTTACTTGTTACTTGAAAATACGAAAATTTCATAGAGATTGACAGAGATTCCGACAGATACTAGCAGATACCTAATACTTTGTTGCAATGCATCCGTGCATTATAATTACGGTTTAAAATACTAACTGACGCAAAAATCTAGAATACGTATAATAAACATTGTTGCTGCTGACCCATTTATAACATCCTTTTATGGAACACAAAATTCATTGTTCATTTAAAATAAGCGTGATCTACCGTTTCGTCATCGATACTTCGATATAGGGTTCCCTGGGGTGCTGCGCTGCAAACTAAACGGAGCCGTGAAAAGCTGAACCGGACATTCCGGCTGATGCCCGTACGAGTCGCGAGTGGTTACAGAACAATATCGTCGGAGGTAGTATGCGTTATCGCCGGCATGATCCCGAAAATGCATCACTATGGCTGAGGACTAATCCCAAATGTGACAGCTTGGGTGCGTAGGAAACATGGAGATGTGAACTTACATTTGATGCAAATTTTGTACGGACACGGATGCTGCAGAGGAAGTGCCGTGAAGTCGTCGGCGAATTGTGTTAGGTATGCTTCGTCAATATTGTGTCTGTGTATGTTCGCTGTGTAAATATTAAAAAGTACCGGTGAAAGGGGGCATCCTTGCGGTAGGCCTTGGTTCACCACTCTCGAGACAGTCCCGTTCGGAGTTTGGATTGTCATTTTTCTATTTAGTAGGTATTCGTGAATCCAGTGCGCTATACCTTCAGGTATTTCTTTTTCGGTCATAGTCTGCATAAGTTTTTCTATATCCACTGTGTCGAAGGCCTTGCTGATGTCGATGAAGATGGCTATGCATTCCTTTTTTTCCTTCTTTGCTTCCTTAACCAGGTTTACCACATAATTTACGCAACCGATTGCTGAATGGTTTTTTCGAAAACCAAAGGAGAGTTCCGGGAGTATGTTGTTTTCTTCTACAAATTTGTTGAGGCGATCTTTGATCACTCCATTAATTGATTTCAAAAATACATTCAGGAGTGCTATCCCTCTTTTGCCTACGATAGCCGCAGATGGGCAATTAGGCTTTTGAATCAGGATGATTTTCACTTCTTTCCATCTGTCTAAGATATTCTTGTTTAACCATGTCGTGTTTAGTTTTGCGTAGATCTCCATTAGGATATCCGTTCTTATGTTTTTCAGCATACGGAAGGAAATCTGGTCTATACCTGGTGCCGAATGGTCTTTCCTTTTGAAGATGATGTTATTAAATTCTTCGGTAGATATGGGTGCGTCATACCTGTTTTCGATGGCTCGTCTGCCCGACCATTCCCTGGGTTTCTTGTTGTTATGATCGCCGTAAGTTGTTTTGAGGAATCCTTCGGCGATTTCATTCGATACCACATGCTGGGATGTTTTCTTTTGGCCTGTTAGAGAGCTGTCTATTCCTCTAACAATGTTCCATAATTGTTGCGGTGGGGTGTCTTTATCAATTTTCGCTCGGAGTTCATGTACGTATTTCCGTTTCTCTGATCTTATCAGCTTTTTCAGTACTGCGTCGGCTTTTCGATAAAGCAGTTGACTTGTTAAACTTTTCTCTCTGTTGTGTGCTCTCATGCGTATTCGTTTGTGGTCGTAAGCCTTCTGGATTTCATCGTTCCACCAGCGTTTCAAGAAGTTTGCCTTTTTGTTTTTGACTACATAGCTGTTGTTTTCAATGGCTTCCTCGAAAATGTTTTGCAATTCTTGTACATCGTATATGAATTGGGGGTTAATCGTGTTGATTTCTCTGGTAGCTTTCATTGCATTTACCTTTTTTGTGGTCACTGTTGCTGTAGGCATGTCTAATTGCACCTCCATGCTGATCGTCCAGTGTGAGCCTCCGAATGAGTGTTCTACTACTTCCCAAATCGATTTGCTGGCTATATTGCTTGAAGCGAGGGTTAAGTCTATGGCTGATGCGTTGCTGTCAATACGTGGTACCGTGGTCTTTGTTCCATCGTTCATGACTATTAGGTTGGTTTCGGCTAGCGCGTTGGCTATGGCTTTACCTTTTGTGCACGATTTTCTGGTGTTATCCCACATCGGATGGTGCGCGTTAAAGTCGCCCGCTACAATGAGGTCTTCTGAAAATTTTTCTATGATATCAAAAAGTTCGATTAGTTTTGTTTCTGCTTGTCTGGTGAGATTGGCGTCTGGTGGGATATAAATGGAGATCACCAGTAGTGGCTGCTTTAGATTTAGAATTCTGATGCCGACTAACTCGATGGGGTATAGTGGTCGTATAGTGATTTCCTCGAAGTCTAACTCCTCTTTTATCAGGATCGCTACGCCTCCGTATCCCTCGGGTCTTCTCTTGCCAATGAGTTTGTAGCCTTTGATACTGATGGCTTCCTTTTCCTTTAGCCAAATTTCTTGAAGACATGCTATTTTAATGTCCTCGGAGGTAAAATGTTAGTTCTTCTCTTTTCTCTGTTGGTCTTATGGACTGAATATTGGTCTGCATTAGTTTGATTCGCTTATACATCATCGATGTTTCTGCTATTCTCGTTGTCTGTTGTTTCTGAAATGGCTTTTTCTCCAAAATCCGCTATAATTTCGCTGAGGACTGTACTTATTTTGATGACTAGTCCTTCGAGGGATAAATCTTCGTTTTGTTGCCGAAGCTCTTCTGCTATACCGTGTTGAAGTTTGATTATTTTCCCAATCGTGCTTAGGTTTCGGGTCAGGCTCTCCAGACTTGCTAAAATTCGCTCTAGATGCGATGTCTTGTGAGGGTTCGCGGGTGTTGTGCTATGTTCCGTTTTGGTTGTCCTATAATCCTGTTTTTGTTCGTAGTTCAGATGAGAGTTCTTACAGTGTTTCTCTCGTTCCGTGCTCTTGTTTTGGTTTCTACGAGACTGCCTCTTGTCAAGTGGCGGGGATTCTGGAACCTCTAGATTGGGAAACTCGTCCAACGAGTCTAGTAGTTGAAACCGGTTGAAGAGTTTCGGGTATTTTTCCGTAGCGTCTATGAATGTCGTCTTATTCCTTTGCCTGTACTCGTTGATTTTGCGTTGTCGATTTCTTTCGGGGCAATCCTTATCGTTGGAAGGGTGTTCACCACCACAGTTCATGCACTTTATTCAGTCAGTGCAGCTATTGTACGTTTGACCTTCTGGGTAGGCGCGTCCGCAGTTGTTACATTTGGTGCTCTTCCGGCAATTGCTGGCTTTATGACCGTACAACCAACAGTTATTGCACTGTTTAATAGGGAAAATATATAGTTCTACCGGGAATCGAACCCCGTATAGTATTGTGTGTTGCGGGATATTTGTACCTCTAAAAGATATTTTAATGTTTTCTGTTTCGATCAGTTCGTCTGGTCTTTTTCCTTTTCTCTTAACTCTTTCTACTGTCAGTATTTCGTAAGTTGGTGATTGTAGGTTGTCTCGAAGCTCGTCTTCACCGAATTCTTTGGGAATCCCTTTCGCCAAGCATACCGTGTTCCTGGAGATATTTGGGGAGAAGGTCTGCAATCCCTCTTCTTCCAAGTTGACTTTGGCTATCTTGCTGGCTTCTTTCGCGGAGCTGAATAATACCTTGAATCTGTATCTTCCTGTTTTGGTGATATCTGTGAAGCCTTTCACTCCCTTATTTGTCAGGATCCGTGCAATCTCTATCGGGTGTTTGAAGCTTTTAGTTTCTAAATCGGCCGGCTCTAGGAAAACTACTGCAGAGGATTGCTGTGGTTCTGTAGGGTTATCAATCGCAGTTGTCTTCGATTGTATGGTCGGTTGGGATGAGCTTTTTTTCGAGGGTTGCTTCACTGAACAAAAATGATTGCAATATAGCGTATGATTTATCATATGAACGGCCTAAAAACTCGATGTTGACGATTTCGAATGGCAATCATTCAAAAAATTGTGAATTCAAGATCGAATGACTTCATATTTGAATTGGAATGAACAGGTTGTCGATTTTCAAATGATAAACTTAACTGTAAAGGAATTGATTGCACTCGAAAAAGTAAACGATGGCGTTGATAATCATCATTCCAAATCACAGCAGTTCATCATTCGTATTTCATCTGTTTACAGTGCTCGGGCTGAACCAAATGACAATCATTTGATGCGCGCAATGCGATTGGGAGAAGTTTTTCTTAGTTTTTTTCTCTTTACTAGTAACAGCATTTACTAAAACCACATCCGTTCACGAGAGCAAAAAAATATTTGTAATTTTATTAGTGTTAACGATAACCTGGTAGTGAAAACTGTTTTTTAGGTCAAGAAAAATAACAAATATTGTTAATAGTGTTTACTGGAAAAATACATCCAGTTCAAACGATTTATTTGTGCCCATTTTCGGACAATATCACTGGCATGGGGGTCTTGAGAGCATACAGGAAATAATCCGCGACGGTCTTGGAACTGCAAAAAGCAAACAACTGTGAAAGACGAGGCGAACGAAGTATTGGATAAGGTGTCAAAAAGACAAGAGGTAAAATGTTTGGCAAAGGTTTGTACACGGTCAGTTTCACGATCTGGTTAATCATTTTAGAATATGACAGCGTGACGCCGAAATGGCCATTAAGTTTTGATATCCCAGTAAGAGCACAATGGATATCATTGGGAACTACTGGTTCCGAAATATTACGGAGGTATATGGCTTCCACAACGAGTAGTTACGTGTGGCAACCCAAAAGTCTGGAAAATTTTCACGGGCCTGCTCGATTCATGTTTTCAAGGCGGTGTCAGTCCCGCAATCAATACACTGAATTTTTGCACATTCGGGAGTTGCAGGATATGCCACATGCCACATGAGGAACCGATATGCGATCGGATTTGGTTCTATCCCGATGACCGCGCCGGCTGGACTGTTGCCGCAGCTACATACGGAACGTGCCATATGCCATATATATATTTAACCCAATATATTCCGAATCACTGTCGCGAGGAGAGGGATTTAAGAAGTATAGCTCCCATGCCTCCGCATAGCTTAATGTGGTCCTGATGTTCGTGTGCCAACAAAGTAAAAGATCATGGCATGTTCGGTGATAATAGTGAGAAAAAGAAATTGCACATGTCCCTCGAACAATAAACTAATAATGTTCAAAGACAATCCAAAATTTAGTAAAATTACACACTATACAAGACGTCCGGATTTCCAAACAAGATTTGATAGGATATTTGAAAACAGCGCATTCCCGTGGAGACAATTTTGAATAAACTTTTAGCAACTGGCGTCTCCTGCACCACGACATATAAGTTCTTGACTTTGAAAAGCTCCGATGAATTCGAAACCAATGAAACCCTGGCCGAAGAAGTTGGTAGACCAGTGGACAAATTATACCTACAGCTATGACTCGCTAGATGTGGCCAACTTTGTATCTATTGTTCGTGAATGGAAGCAGACATGCTCCGCTAGCATATTTCCTCTATTCAAAGAGCTTGGCGTAATAGGTTCTCCGAAACGAATGTGACTAAAACGTAGTATTGATCCAATCGAACAGCAATTTTCAAATATCAGCGGCTCGTATCAATTTGTCCATTTTTACAGAAAAAGTAACAAACCGTTGAGTTCCTATATATTAATCAACTTCCAAACGACAATGTCCTGGATTTATTTAAGCTTGAAAAGACGGATGTTTTTCTTATATACGATGGTATCAAATACGACATCATCGCACAGCCATATAGTTTTAGGTGTACCTATGAATAGGGATCTTTAATTTGGAAAAATTGTGCCAGTTTTTCATATGTATTGGTAGCGGGTGTCCTTACGAGTACACTCATATCATTCTTAAACCTTAATTATTCTTTTATGATTTTTAAATTTAAAAAAACCAAATTAAACTCAACCAGCAAACTGACAGTTGTCCTACTAAATGACGTATCTGCAAATATCTCGTTCGCCTCATTGTTAACCGGGACAGCACCCCACACAGCATGATCTGGTACTTTGTCAATCCGCTAGCAACCTGCCATCCCAAGTTTCATCTGCAAACTATGGTAGATCTGATAAGGCAACCTATAGGGTCGTGCAAGTCGCATGGGTTTGGATGTGTTATTGTCCTAAAAGGAAATAAACTAAAAAATGTTTTTTTCAATAGTTTCGGGCCAAAAAATTGAAAAAGGACTGAGATATCAACTCACGGTACTAATCTGCATCAGAATATGCCTTAACCCGCACACCCCAGATCCCTATTGCCGTCTCTTATTACCAAGAGTAATTTTCAAAAAAAATACTTGGTTGGAAATGAAGTAAATCCAAACTACGCTAAATCTCGACTGACTGGATGCATCCTACGGGTAGCATCTTTTTAAATTCTCGTTGAATGTGAAGATATATCCTTGTACGATTTCGACAGCTAGGATCTGTGATAATTATATGGAGTATCATTGATCAATATTAATGTTTCAAAGGTTTTCTTCCATTTAATGCCACTATGTTTAATAGTGGAGTTAAATGGAAGAAAACCTTTGAAACATTACGTACATTCCACTAAGACCTCCGTTCGCGTATATATTGTGATCAATATTGTTTCTCTTTGTTCAAAGCCGTCCATCAGGATTCTTCTATTACCACGCATCTCAATAAAATAGAGCAAATCGGATGCCGCAAACTTCCGTAACTTCTTTCCGTAATATCCTAAGAGGAGAACAAACGAACTATACTGAAGGGAGCAATGGAACCGGTTATCACCTCAGACTATTTACTATTTAAACAGATTTGAACTAAAAATGTTGTATTTGTATACCATATCTAGCCAAACATTTGAAAAGAACCCATCTGTCAAACGTAAAAATAGAGGAAATTATAAAACGAGTTTTGAATTTGTTTCAAATTCATTATAATCTTATTTAAAAAATTGTTACTATTTTATTTCGTTTGATTGCGTTAGATATATCTTACATTTGATTAATAACCGACAACAAATAAGTGTAGCATGGGATTTAACTTTAATAAATGTAATAGAATCACATTCAAATGAATAGCTAAAGGCCAGTCAGCAGCTGACTTCATTCAGTAACATAAATTATGCTAAAGCTACAAGGTGCAGTGTCGCGACTCGATTCATTATGATTGGCAACTATACTAAGCAAAATTTGGAATGCAAAAACCATCTTTTTATAGTACGGTAGTAAGTTTTAAGCATTTGATTTGTGTTTATGGATACGAATTTGTAAAATCTAGGCTGCGATGTGAGTCCTACTTAAGCGGAATTGTTTAAATACAAACTCACCGAAAAGCAGCTATTAGATACTATTTAGAAATGTTTTCAAAAGTTTATTATAATAGCCAATAGTTCTTAAATAAACCAATTAAAATAATATTCGTTTGCATCAATTTCATCACGAAGTATATAAAAACAAATTCCTTTGAACTGATAGTCTACCTAAAACCAAAAAACTATCGATTTGCTGTTCGAGCAACTTTCATTCAATTTTTTGATGACATGCATGCGAAAAAATATTTGGAGTAGTTCGATTTTCTTATTTGCTATATAAATTAAACATGAGACTATCTGATCGAATGTGACGTTTTAGTTGTTGAAAAATAAATGATCACATTTCAAAACAGAATGATTGCTATTTCGAATTTTACAACTTTTGCTTTTATCTTTTGTATGCCTATCATTTGATGTTTGCATACAAAGACGAAAAGTTGATTGGAACAAAAAACAAATGGCAGTCATCCAAAACACAACTGCCAATTGTTAAAGGGCCAGGTCAACAAGAATATCATTCGATTTAACGCTACGGTTTTGGTACAGTGTAGCTCTCGAAATAATTGGACAACTCTGGTAAGTTCAGGTAATGCACCTGCCAAAAACGTTCACTAATCACTATTTTCTTTCTTTCTAGATACATTTCATCTGGGATTCGCGGCTGAGCCCCCAATTGTGATAGTGGGGAGTCGAACTCTTCGCCACCACCCGGAGCAACTTCTTTGACCATTTGATGACAGGAGAGTACCAACAAATTATAATTTTTTCATTTCCTTTTTTCTAATATATTTGCCTTTTTTGTAGGAACTGCCATTGAATCCGAAAAATATAATATAACAATTTTTTTTTTCTAATTTTCTCTTTTTTTTCTAGGAATGGTGACGTTATTAAAAAAAATCTACGCCCTTTTCCCGTTGGATGCGTAAAAATAATGATTTATTTTAACATACTAACATATATTTAAGTAGCTCTAGTTTGTATACGATAGAATTTATGCTTGTTCACTAACCCAGTAGGAGATTAACTCTGTTTGCTAGGAAGTACATTTAGAGCATTGTTTTTTTTGTAATGCTTTTCCCATCTTGCTTTTTTTTGGTACTGTGTCAGAGTAGTCTACTTTGTTATTCGCTTCACTCAATATCATTCTCAATGAGATTTCTTGGCATGAGTTAGCGATCTTGTTTTCCCCGAAGGTATTTTTATGTTATTTTACTTTTTTAACTTGGTCACTCCGAAGAGGTTTCATAGCTTGACTTCTTTCTTCTCGACTAAAATTTCTTAAGAAATGAGGCATGGAAAATACCTATTGGTTTTCCTACAAGACTTTCTAGCTCATAGCTGTCGCCTAGAACAGTTTTCACTTTAGCCTCCATGTATTTTGGGGCCAATTTGGCGCAAAAATCTTTCCCCTTATCGGACAGAAAGGTACTTTTCTTCAAAACCTTTTCCCCGACTTGGTAGGTTGGTGCTTTTGCATTCGACCGTAAGTTGTAATATTTTGCCTGTTTCTGGTAGGCTTCTTTTAAGTTTTTTCTAACTTGGGCATAGAGTTTGTCTCTTTCTTCGTCGGAAATAGTGTGCCCTTGTGTAGAATCTTGTGTGCTTTTTATCGTTACATATTCTCGTCCATCCGATATCATATTTCGTCCGAATGTTAAAAAGTACGGCGAGTATTTTGTGGAACCATGGACTGAATTCCTTATGGCATTAGCAATATTTTGAATATTTTCTGCCCATGTTTTGTGGTTTTCTTTGATAGTCGCCCTAATTGCTGCGGTTATAACTCTATTCACCCTTTCAGAGTTATTCACCTGAGGGTGATAGGCTGGTGTTAACCAGTGGGTGATTCCATAGTGCATTAACAGGTCGCCAAACACTTTTGAAGTAAATTGGCTACCGTTGTCCGTTAGAACAATTTCTGGTACTCCGAACAACAAAAATATGGATTGTTCTAGGAATTGCACCAAAGAACGGGCAGTTGCTTGCCTAAAAGGTTGTGCTAAAACAAATTTTGTTAACACGTCTGTCACCACTAGTAGACAAGTGTTTCTCCCTTTTCCCGATGCTGGGAATGGCCCTAAATAATCAAGTGTTATAAATTGCCAAGGATGGTCACAGTGTTTCTTCTGCGAACCCATAGGTGGAGTTGCATTGATGTTAGTACTTTTTGAAGTTTTGCATGCCAAACAGGACTTGCAAAAACTCTTTGCATCGAAGGCCATTTTAGGCCAAAAGAATCTTTCTTTCAGTTTTGCAAGCGTTTTCTCATAACCCAAGTGTGCAGGTTCGTGGTTTACTTTAATCAATTCCAACCGTTCGTCAACCGGTGGATAATATTTCCAAAGGAAGCGCTTGTCTTGAACTTTTTCGGCGTCCTGGACGTATTTGAAAATTTTTGATCCTATTATTTTAAAATCTATATATTTGTCAGTGCCTTGCCTTATTTTCTCGCGTAATTCAGCGTAATCTTTATCAGTTATCTGGATTGTCTCAATTCTAGATAAACAGTCAGCAAGAATGTTATCTTTGCCTTTCCTGTAGTGAATGGAAAAGTCATACGACTGGAGTTTCAAGGCCCAACGAAGTAAACGCGAATTTCCGTTAGCCGCCGTTATCGAGAACAACCACGTTATGCTTTTGGCATCGGTAATAACCGTGAAGGTAGTACCTTCTATGTAGTGTCTAAAATTTTCAATCGCAAGAAGAACTGCTAGACATTCTTTCTCGGTCGCCGCGTACTTGCGCTGTGTGCTCGATAGCTTTTTGCTAAAATACCCTATTATTCTTTTACCTTCTGGAAACTCTTGTAGCAGTGCAGCACCAACTGCAAGTTGAGACGCATCAGTCTCAATTATAAATGGCTGATCGTATCGTGGATTTGCGAGTACCGGAGAAGACGTTAGCACCGATTTCAATTCGCTCAGTGCATTCTCCGCTTCTTCGGTCCATTTGAACCTTTTAGATTTTTTTAACAGGTCTGTTATTGGGGCTGTCACGTGACTGTAATTCTTAATGAATTTTTGGTAAAATCCCATTAACCCCATTAAACGTCTAACATCACGAATTGTTTTTGGACGAGAATAGTTTAGAATCGGTTCCAGTTTGCCACTGTCAATGGCCAGGCCATTTTCAGTAAGTAAATAACCCAAATACCGAACCTGTTTTCTACAAAACCGGCTTTTTTCAACCGAAATGGTTAATCCAGCTTTTTGCAACCGAACTGCTACTTCTTTTAGAAGACGAAAGTGTTCCACCAAAGTTTCAGTGGCTACCACTATGTCATCTAGATAGATAAATACATAGGGTTCCAAATCAAAACCAATAGCTTTATTCATAAGCCTGCTCATGGTAAATGGAGCATTTTTAAGTCCAAATGGGACTACTTTAAACCGATACAGTCCTTTTGGAGTTCGGAAAGCTGTGAAGTTCCTGGAGCTTTCCTTCAAAGGAACTTGGAAATAGGCATCTTTAAGGTCGATGATGCTAAAATATTTAGCTTTTTGCAATCTGTGAAAGATTTCATTCATGTTACGCATTGGATAAGCGTCTTTTTTAGTAACGGAGTTTATTCGACGCGAATCCAAACATACCCTAATTTTGCCATTTGGTTTCTTGACGGGAACCAAAGGACTGGCAAACTCGCTCGTACATTCCTCAATGACATCTAACTGCTCATATCGCTCCAACTCCTGCTCAATTTTCTCCCACATTCCCGGCGAATACCGATACATAGGCAAATCCCGCATTCTACCTCCCTCGATCACCTCAATTTCGTGTTCGATCAGCGTCGTTCTCCCTAATTTCGATTCACTGGTCAACGGGAAACACTTGATAGTGTCCAATAGTTGTTTTCTCTCTTCTGCCGTAAGGTCATGTTCCGTTTCAATGGAATCAATGATTTCCTCAGGATTTCTTGGGAGTTCTAATGACGGAACATCGAGAGAATCATCCTCTTCGGGTTCAGCTCGATGCCATAACTTTTCCTCTTGTTCTGTAAACTCTAACGAGCATATTTCGAGACGAATCTCTTCTTCCGTGAAGGTTTGCTCTGAACAGTGTTCAGTCGCGAGTAAATTTAGCAATGGTTGCCCTTCTATGCCTACCATATCCAGGTCTGTTACTCCTTCATTTCCTGTCATGACTGGACGGATTTGGAATGCGTTCCAGAAATCCATCCCTAGAATTAGGGGCTTTGAAAGTTGTGGTACTATAATAGTAGGTATAACTTTGGTTACGCCTGCAAATAAATATGGGATATTTGCATAACCAAGACACTTATGTTCTGTATCATCAGCAGTGTTTATGGTCACGTTAGCCTTAAATAACTTTAAGCCGTGCGTTTCCAACAGCTTCGTTGAATTCAACACACTTATGCTAGCACCCGAGTCTAACAAGGCTATAAATTCGGTTCCCAGAACTGA
Organism: Topomyia yanbarensis; assembly: GCF_030247195.1. Lineage (NCBI taxonomy): Eukaryota > Metazoa > Arthropoda > Insecta > Diptera > Culicidae > Topomyia > Topomyia yanbarensis. The sequence continues at coordinate 113,794,732 of NC_080670.1, forward strand.
GACACGAACTTTTAGACAGACATTTGGATTGACTTTAATCATCATTGCTTCCTGCACGTTTGGAACCGTTTTAGGTAGCGAGGTGCATTGGTTCCTTGTTGAACACCCCGCAGTTAGTTTAAACGTTGCCGTTGACTAAATTGCGATGATGGTGCTGGGTGATTACGTTCACACGTTCTCGTAGTCCTCCCAAGATTGCCACAAGCGTAGCAGAACACTTTTTTCGGCTCTGTACACATACGCCAAATATGCCCCGGTTTTTGACAATTCCAACATGCTCCTGCTATATTTTCAGGGTGTTGCACTGTCTTAGAAGGGCTTTTAGTACGTAACTCATTACTTTCCCTCGGCTTACGTTGAACCACGTTTACCATAACTTCCTCTGGTGATGAATACTCATCGTCAGAACAGTTTTGTGCATCCACCGCATGAACCTCGTTCCTGGAGCCGTAGCTTGAACGATACAAATTCGGGTCGTTGGCATCTATTCGATGATTTAGGTCCAACAACTGGTCTAAATGGCGCACCCTAATTGTGGCTAATTTCGACCTATAATGGGGCCGCATATTTTCCCACACAATTTCAAAGATTGTTCGCGAAGAATGAGGTTTTTTCAAACATTGGTTGAGCTTTTCAATCTCAGTCACAAATGCTACGAAAGTCTCTCCCTTCTTCTGTTTCAACTCCCTCAGTTGACTCCGAATGCCACGATCGCGATTGGGGTTGCCGAACCTGAATCGAATTTCGCTTTCAAATCTTCTCCACGAAGTACAAAGATGTTCGCGCGTAAACCACCAATCGTTGGCTTCTCCCTTTAGCTTACAGTGAATTCTATTTAACAGTTCCTCCTCATCTACTCTTTCGTGTCTAGCTAATTTTTTAACACGATTTAAAAAATCCTCCACTTGCATCGACCGATTGTCTCCAGAGAAACATATGTCCCAATTCTCTACTTTCGAACGTCCATTCCGATGGTATTCGCGCCGCGTGTTTCTGTAGCTGTCCGACGACGAAGGTCTATACCTGCTACGGCGATGTCTTTGTTCTTCGTTCCGCTCTCTACCTCTACTCAACGCTGGTGCCCTGTCCTGGTCACGATAGTTTCTTCGATCTATTTCCCGATCACTACTTTCACCCGACGACGAAGATCTGTGCCTGTTGCGGTAGTGTCTTCGTTCTCCTTTTATCTTACTTCGACGCACGTTTTCCGAAGACCTGTAACTAAATCCGGATTCTTCCCCTTCACTTTTATAATCGGACCCCCGTGTCCGTTCCTGATTATGTCTGACCCGAAACCTCTCTTCTGACGACGAAAAATCTACTGCTGAACGCATTTTATTGCATCCGAAACGTTCCCTGCTATCTCGTTTATTCCCACGGGACCTACGATCAAGCCCTTGCGATTTATTTACCCCAAATCGTTCTGGTTTACTACCTTTGATTCTATGCCCTGTCTCGAGTTTCGAAAATTTTTCTTGCATATCGGATGTTTCCGATTGTTCCCCTGAATTTCGTTTTGGAATCGCTCCTTTCTTATCAACGACTTTCTTTGTCGATTGGTCACTTTTTCGCTCCGTATCAGTACCGATTTCACGCCAATTCAACGATTTTGCACCGCGCTGCTCCTGATCTGTTTCTTCTACTGAATACTCTGAATCGTATGTTACCCTCTGGTCACACGCGCGTATAATCCCTTCCACATTCTTGCAATAGTCTTCTTTCAACCTAATCTGCTCTTCATTTGTTGCTTCAGCTGACGCTACTCGTATGAGATAGTGCCGAAGTCGCGAAATGTCCGCTTGATCAAATTGTTTTCTTAATCTTCTTTTAACCAGTACAACTTTCTCTTCAACTTCAGTAATCTCTTCCTCAATCGTTATACTCGAATTGTACCTTCTTGGCTCCTTTCACTCCTCTTTATAAACTCTTCGCAACTCTCTTTTCTCATCATCTGCTTTTGCCTTTTCATCAACCGATAACTGACGCAAAGCGATTTCGAAATCTAATTCATCATCTTCCAAATGATCTGGATTTGGTAAAATGTACCACCTAACCATTTTTCCGATTAAAAATTCAAAACCCAAACCAAAATATCAAACCCAAAACCAAAAAAAAACTTTACAGCTAAACTATATATCTAAGAAAAGTAAAAAAATATATACAAATTCAATGTTGGATAATTTCAACTTAAGCAAATTCAGTTCAAATAAGTCTATATACAAAGAAAGAAAATATAAGCGAAAAAAAAATTTTGATTGTGAAACAAATCTCCAACCGCAGTAAGAAAGATAATTCACACTAATTTTGGTTTCCTATCAACCAAAATTTGCGCTAAAAATTTCCAAACAGCAAAATCTAAAAACTTTTTGCGTTGGGCGCCAATGTAACCACGCCAATGTAACCGTTCGCGTACGAGAGATTAGAGGAATCTCAAACTCGGTGGTTTATGCGCCACTCTCGCGGTTAACGAGAGACCACCAGTCGTGTTAGCTTGCCCGACTATGCTACTAAAGCATGAAATCGTTCCTCAGGGTATTCGCTCGAACGGTCCACTTTAGCTACACCAAAATATCAGAACCAACTGTCTTATGTTCACCGTGTTACCTTCGCCATCGACTAAATTCGCAATTTAAATTTCACACTCTTCCACAACCTGAAAACCGTCGAATCGAGAACAAAATTTCGGAAAACCAAAGTGGAGAAAACGAAATGGAAATAAGAGTGAGTTCCTTAAAGGATTCTGTTCAATACGTAACGGAAACACAAAAAAACGTAAATTTAAACTTGTATTTTCATACCACTTTAGCTAATTCAAAACGTTCGGATCGGACAATAGTTTATACGAGGGCGGGCAAAATGTCAACATGGCCATGAAAACTTAACGAACATACCTGCGCAGGTTTTTTTGTGGCGGGAACGATGACGACGAATTAGCGATGGTCGCCGCCGAACGGATGTGGATCCACTGCACTGACTCAAAGTCGACGAAGTGTGGTCGACTACGGCGGCTCGTGTGCGTATGGCCGAATTAAAGGTGCGGAGTGTGGTCCGGCTGGACGGAAGACTTCCGATTTGGTCGACGAGAGTAGAACCCTCCGCAACAGACAACGTACCCTGGAAGGACCTCACGTACTAAGATTCCGCACCGATCCCCCACGATGGAATGAACTGCTACTTCGGATTGCTGGCTCTCGGACAACTTCGCAAAGGTGATAACGGAAACCACCAACTCCGTTTGACTACCGGGACGGCGGGCCTTAGCGCGGCACACGAGCACAAAACACCAGCAAAATCCAGCCCGTACAAAACGCTCGTTGGACGAGCGCTGCTGTCCAACGCGAACGCAAATTAATTAAATGTTCAAAAACTAAAATATCCAAAAATTACCTTTGTACTCAAATCTTTCCGAAACACCAGAACAGAATTCACTTTAGAAGTGTTTTAGTAACACCGAAAATTTAAATCTATATGGACAAATTAAAATTACTTTGTTACAACTCACTCTCCTTTAACTTAAAATTCAAAAATTACCTTGAACTTATTTTAATTCAAAAACCATCACTTGAAATCACTTGAGGAAACTTTTAGCGAACTTCTGTTCTCCAGCCGATTCTTTTGCGAAGTGGACGAGTGTGAAATAGTTTCAAACCACGAAACCTCGGTCTATTGTACCGATTTGGCGGTTTAATTCGGAACATGTCCGCGCCCATGCGAAGGCGGTAAAGTTCTTTGGTATGGCGGCTATATACTTCGATACCTTTTGTGTATGTTCACCCGCCACCATGTGGTGACTGGCTGAACTTCATGTTCATACCACACCTAAACAATTATATAAAGCTCAAGTTGTGTGGCGGCTTTTCGAAATGTTTCATGCTGGAATTATTTCAGCACACGTTAAAATGAAACTAACTAGGTTTTGATGACAGATTACCTAAAATTCTAAAATACGTTACAAGGTTATTCAATCACTCTGAAAAACGCCAACCTAATTTTTTTTTCGACTCGCATAAGGTTTCTGGATTTTAACAGGGGCGTAGTTGATGGTTTACGGAGAGGGGTTACACCCCCTCCCTCTACTGTTCACTCCCCTCCTTTAAAAATCTCCTTAAATCACCCCTCAAACCACCACCCCATCCAGCCCTCATACCCCTCCCTTTCAACCCCATCATCTTTAAACCACCACTATATCACAAAGCATACCAATTGAAGCTGGGGAGTCGTTCATTCATGGGACTTTCGCCCTCCTCACATACCCACCCCCGCATGACAAAATGAGTTAGCAAGCAGATAACATTGATCTAATGCTGATTAGGGTAATGGAGTATGATATTTTTTTGTTTCAAGTGTTTCACCGTCGACACGTAGCTCATCAAGTTCGTGGCTGGTATGCCATTGTGTATAAGTGCAAAGTGTACTAAGAATGTAATGGACATTTCCACAATTATGTTGAACATAAAAAGCCTCCGTGCCATAGTTTAGAGAAATGAGAAAGGCACAATTGCACCGCTAGGTGGATTAAAACAGGTTTTTTATATATTATTTTCTATTTGATTATATTGTTTTGTTTCCATTACATTTCTAATTTAGTATATTGGGTGTTCAGCCACAAGTGGTGACTTTTCATCCCTATTGTTACATGTCTGATCACAAATGGACATATTTTTATGTGTAATATCTGGTTGTGCAAAAATATTTTTAATTTATGTAGAGTGAGAAAGTAAGTCCACAGCAATAAATAACAAGTGCTGTTAATCTGTGGATCTGAAAAGGAGATATTTGTAAAATTTCAGACTCCATAATCGCTGCTAAGTGTCTGTTTTGTTATCATTTTTTGTAGATTTGGAAGATCAGAGGTAAAAATATTGTATAGTATTGGTGCGACGCTTGATCAGGGCTTGGATTGTGAAGCTTCAAATGAACGAATATAGCGATTTCCCCCTAGCATGAGAGCACTCATTCTCATACGTAAATGAGAACCTGTGCCTGACGCAAATAGCTAAACGTGAGAAAGCTGAGTACTTGAATGAGCTTACCCTCCCGGCGAGAGAACACTAATGCGTTTCCGAAAGCAGATGCAAGACGAAATAAACATTCTCAAAACTCTATGCTATATTTCACCCTAAGGAGGAAAATTTGGTAAAAACCAAAATTTCTCACTAGGGTGAAAATTTGTTGGTAAAAACCAGTCTTTGTACAGGAGGGCACAAATCCTTATTTCATACTATGTTGCGTTTCGGCTTCGCCTCATCAAAAACCGACACTAACACATTGTCGGAATAGATTAGCGTCGGCTTGACGCAAATCCCTTAAAACTAAAACACACTATGTGTTTCAATCAAACGACTGGTCAAAAGTGATGTCCCGTTCGAGCAGAAGTTCTGTTTATGCCGATGAGACACAAGTGAAGCCGAAACTTGTCTTGGCTTAGCAGGCCTATGCGAAAGCACTATGCTATATTTCACCCTAAGGAGGAAAATTTGGTAAAAACCAAAATTTCTCACTAGGGTGAAAATTTGTTGGTAAAAACCAGTCTTTGTACAGGAGGGCACAAATCCTTATTTCATACTATGTTGCGTTTCGGCTTCGCCTCATCAGAAACCGACACTAACACATTGTCGGAATAGATTAGCGCCGGCTTGACGCAAATCCCTTAAAACTAAAACACACTATGTGTTTCAATCAAACGACTGGTCAAACGTGATGTCCCGTTCGAGCAGAAGTTCTGTTTATGCCGATGAGACACAAGTGAAGCCGAAACTTGTCTTGGCTTAGCAGGCCTATGCGAAAGCACTATGCTATATTTCACCCTAAGGAGGAAAATTTGGTAAAAACCAAAATTTCTCACTAGGGTGAAAATTTGTTGGTAAAAACCAGTCTTTGTACAGGAGGGCACAAATCCTTATTTCATACTATGTTGCGTTTCGGCTTCGCCTCATCAGAAACCGACACTAACACATTGTCGGAATAGATTAGCGCCGGCTTGACGCAAATCCCTTAAAACTAAAACACACTATGTGTTTCAATCAAACGACTGGTCAAACGTGATGTCCCGTTCGAGCAGAAGTTCTGTTTATGCCGATGAGACACAAGTGAAGCCGAAACTTGTCTTGGCTTAGCAGGCCTATGCGAAAGCACTATGCTATATTTCACCCTAAGGAGGAAAATTTGGTAAAAACCAAAATTTCTCACTAGGGTGAAAATTTGTTGGTAAAAACCAGTCTTTGTATAGGAGGGCACAAATCCTTATTTCATACTATGTTGCGTTTCGGCTTCGCCTCATCAGAAACCGACACTAACACATTGTCGGAATAGATTAGCGCCGGCTTGACGCAAATCCCTTAAAACTAAAACACACTATGTGTTTCAATCAAACGACTGGTCAAACGTGATGTCCCGTTCGAGCAGAAGTTCTGTTTATGCCGATGAGACACAAGTGAAGCCGAAACTTGTCTTGGCTTAGCAGGCCTATGCGAAAGCACTATGCTATATTTCACCCTAAGGAGGAAAATTTGGTAAAAACCAAAATTTCTCACTAGGGTGAAAATTTGTTGGTAAAAACCAGTCTTTGTACAGGAGGGCACAAATCCTTATTTCATACTATGTTGCGTTTCGGCTTCGCCTCATCAGAAACCGACACTAACACATTGTCGGAATAGATTAGCGCCGGCTTGGCGCAAATCCCTTAAAACTAAAACACACTATGTGTTTCAATCAAACGACTGGTCAAACGTGATGTCCCGTTCGAGCAGAAGTTCTGTTTATGCCGATGAGACACAAGTGAAGCCGAAACTTGTCTTGGCTTAGCAGGCCTATGCGAAAGCACTATGCTATATTTCACCCTAAGGAGGAAAATTTGGTAAAAACCAAAATTTCTCACTAGGGTGAAAATTTGTTGGTAAAAACCAGTCTTTGTACAGGAGGGCACAAATCCTTATTTCATACTATGTTGCGTTTCGGCTTCGCCTCATCAGAAACCGACACTAACACATTGTCGGAATAGATTAGCGCCGGCTTGACGCAAATCCCTTAAAACTAAAACACACTATGTGTTTCAATCAAACGACTGGTCAAACGTGATGTCCCGTTCGAGCAGAAGTTCTGTTTATGCCGATGAGACACAAGTGAAGCCGAAACTTGTCTTGGCTTAGCAGGCCTATGCGAAAGCACTATGCTATATTTCACCCTAAGGAGGAAAATTTGGTAAAAACCAAAATTTCTCACTAGGGTGAACATTTGTTGGTATCACGTTTGACCAGTCGTTTGATTGAAACACATAGTGTGTTTTAGTTTTAAGGGATTTGCGTCAAGCCGGCGCTAATCTATTCCGACAATGTGTTAGTGTCGGTTTCTGATGAGGCGAAGCCGAAACGCAACATAGTATGAAATAAGGATTTGTGCCCTCCTGTACAAAGACTGGTTTTTACCAACAAATTTTCACCCTAGTGAGAAATTTTGGTTTTTACCAAATTTTCCTCCTTAGGGTGAAATATAGCATAGTGCTTTCGCATAGGCCTGCTAAGCCAAGACAAGTTTCGGCTTCACTTGTGTCTCATCGGCATAAACAGAACTTCTGCTCGAACGGGACATCACGTTTGACCAGTCGTTTGATTGAAACACATAGTGTGTTTTAGTTTTAAGGGATTTGCGTCAAGCCGGCGCTAATCTATTCCGACAATGTGTTAGTGTCGGTTTCTGATGAGGCGAAGCCGAAACGCAACATAGTATGAAATAAGGATTTGTGCCCTCCTGTACAAAGACTGGTTTTTACCAACAAATTTTCACCCTAGTGAGAAATTTTGGTTTTTACCAAATTTTCCTCCTTAGGGTGAAATATAGCATAGTGCTTTCGCATAGGCCTGCTAAGCCAAGACAAGTTTCGGCTTCACTTGTGTCTCATCGGCATAAACAGAACTTCTGCTCGAACGGGACATCACGTTTGACCAGTCGTTTGATTGAAACACATAGTGTGTTTTAGTTTTAAGGGATTTGCGTCAAGCCGGCGCTAATCTATTCCGACAATGTGTTAGTGTCGGTTTCTGATGAGGCGAAGCCGAAACGCAACATAGTATGAAATAAGGATTTGTGCCCTCCTGTACAAAGACTGGTTTTTATCAACAAATTTTCACCCTAGTGAGAAATTTTGGTTTTTACCAAATTTTCCTCCTTAGGGTGAAATATAGCATAGTGCTTTCGCATAGGCCTGCTAAGCCAAGACAAGTTTCGGCTTCACTTGTGTCTCATCGGCATAAACAGAACTTCTGCTCGAACGGGACATCACGTTTGACCAGTCGTTTGATTGAAACACATAGTGTGTTTTAGTTTTAAGGGATTTGCGTCAAGCCGGCGCTAATTTATTCCGACAATGTGTTAGTGTCGGTTTCTGATGAGGCGAAGCCGAAACGCAACATAGTATGAAATAAGGATTTGTGCCCTCCTGTACAAAGACTGGTTTTTACCAACAAATTTTCACCCTAGTGAGAAATTTTGGTTTTTACCAAATTTTCCTCCTTAGGGTGAAATATAGCATAGTGCTTTCGCATAGGCCTGCTAAGCCAAGACAAGTTTCGGCTTCACTTGTGTCTCATCGGCATAAACAGAACTTCTGCTCGAACGGGACATCACGTTTGACCAGTCGTTTGATTGAAATACATAGTGTGTTTTAGTTTTAAGGGATTTGCGTCAAGCCGGCGCTAATCTATTCCGACAATGTGTTAGTGTCGGTTTCTGATGAGGCGAAGCCGAAACGCAACATAGTATGATTCTCAAAACTGAAAAATTTAAGTCTCTCTTGCATCGAATCTGCGCTGTCCGATGACACTCTTCATGAATACACTTGCACGTTGAACTGGTATACGACGAATGCTTCATTATCGTTGATTTATAATGAGAATGAGGCGTTATGCTTCACGCCTTGCTACATGGGATGAAGCAAACATTTTTTGACCACTTTGACTGGTGAATATACAGGAATGAAAAGCGTTTGTCATATAGGTACTTATCATTTACGTACAAGAGAAGAATTTTGCGGCGTCCGGGCGGTACAAGAAGCGGTAGAAGCTTTGGACCTTCGGCATTGGTAGCATTAGCCGAGCCAAACCGTGCACGTACTCTTCGGATGCTACATTTACACCTGCCTCCCCGCTGAACGCAAAGGCCATCGTGCGCTTTCCACCACGTTTTTCGATGAAATCTTGCATAGGGCGTTTGTAGAGTAGGTATGTAATGAATAAAGGAACCCGGTGCTATTAAGAACATGGGGGTGGTCCAGACCCCTCGATTTCTCAGAAATTGGTAAGGTTTTTTAACTATCGTAGATATTCGTAGAAGCGCCATTCTGAAACATTAATTTTTACGGATGGATTTCATTCTGAAGTTTTTTTTAGTTTTTTTGTTTCATTTTTTGGCTATGCTCAAAACAAAAATCATTATAATGGCACAATCGTGAATAAAGCAACAAATAAAAGTGAAAAAGTGTTGTGGAAAGCTCAAGGCTCCTGTTTTATGGAATGATTTTTGTTTGAGTTAAAACACAGATACAGTAGGATTCCGTTTTTGGCAACAATTTTAATTTTTCAGTTTCCAAAACCAGAAACGTTTCAAAAAAAGAACCTTATTTTTAAAGTTTGGATTTTCACTTTACGATTTCAAAAATGTTTCAAGGATTTTTAATCATGTGTGAAATGGAATGAGATGAAAGAAAAAAGAAGCAAATTCAATTTTATTCATGTTTTTATCAAATTCAGATGTACAGTGGGGCAGAATGCTACTTTCGACGCTCAAAACCTCTAGCGCCCTAGGTATATATCCTGGAGGATTAGTGTCTTTAGCAAAGCATTTAAGATTGAAATGATCATTATTTTAACAACTGTGGTGTGGTTATGATCTAGATAAGTAGAAACTGATCTAGATCAGTTCTATCTCTTGACAGAGTTGTTTCTTCGGCAAAGTTGTGTTGATAATACCGTAAGAAAACACGAAGTATTTCTGTAGGTAGGTTTGAGATAACTTTATTTGATTCTTGTTCGTCAAGTTATATAATGCTAACATAGTTCGATATCGATTGATATTTCATGCACTGTTTATCACAGTCCCTTATTGACTGCCATACCCTGTCATACCCTCTGCCTATAGTAAACAACACATCCATGCGCGGCGTCCATATGCAAAAGCTCAAGTTACCCACTTGAAGCTTTTGTCACATGACGTTCTGTCAGATGACATCTCAGAGCTTTTTATAGCACGTTCCGTATGACAGTTCTTACTGTCAACTGCCGTCCCGTGAATGGCAAATTGTTTATATACAAAGAATATTTCGTACGTATATCACTGCGAAATATTCTTTTTCAACACTTCCCCACAATTTGCACATTCAATACACCGAATAACTTTCTGTGTATATTTTTAGGTAACCCCTTAGTGAAGGCATCTGCAGGTTGATCGACGCTTGGGATGAACTGTAGTTTTACTCTACCATTTTTGATGAGATCCCGGATGAAAAGGTATTTGATATCCAAGTGTTTCATCCGTTGATGTGATCTTGGCTCCTGTGCTATGTTGATACATGGGATGCTATCTTCCATTATGATGAATGGTGTTATGTTTACATCCAATTCATTGAGAAGTTGTGTTAACCACACTCCTTCTTTCGTAGCAGCGCAAAGTGCTATCAGTTCTGCTTCACTTGTTGATAAGCTTACAGTCGGTTGTCGTTTCGTTGACCACGAAATAAGATTACCGTATAGTAGAAATGCGTATCCTGAAACTGATTTCCTATCATCAGGATCATTTGCAAAATCTGCATCGGCAAATCCTACTAAAGCTGGATATTCGGTATTTGATGAATAAATTATTTTTGTATTGCTCGTTCCCCTCAAATATCGCAATATTCGTTTTAATCCTGACCAGTGCCAATCGGTGGCGCAGTTAGCATATTTGCTTAGGGTGTTTACCGCAGAGCAAATATCAGGTCTAGAAGTTAGTGAAAGATATTGTAAGCATCCCAGCAGTTCTCTGTATGGCTCTTCAGTGATTTTTGCCTCAGATTTTGACCATTTCGTGTTGATATCCAATGGTGTCCCCACTGGTTTACAATCAGCCATCCCAAATCTACTAAGAAGTTTCTCCACGTATATTGTTTGAGAAATTTCAATAGTCTGGCTTTCCAAATCACGATTTATCTCCATTTCCAGGAAGTGCTTAATCTCTAACATGTCTTTCTTTTGGAATAACCTTCCAAGTTTCTTTTTAATCCACGTAATTGCTTCGATGTTTTTGGCAAGTAGTAAAATGTCGTCTACATATAGTATTACTATAATGCCTCTAGATTTTGACTTATAGATGCAGTTGTCATTTTTGAGAGGGACAAAACCTAATGTTTTCATTGCATCATCAAAATGTTTATTCCAAGATCTGCTTGCCTGTTTCAATCCATACAAACATTTGTGTAGACGAACAGTTTGTCTTTGCCCATTTACGTTTGGTGGAAGTTTCATGTATATTTCTTCTTCTAACTTCCCATGTAGAAATGCAGTTTTGACATCCATTTGATGTACTAACAATTTATGCTCGTTAGCAAGGGCTAGTGCTAACCGAACACTCTCTAGTTTGGCGACTGGTGCAAATGTTTCACAGTAATCGAATCCAGGACGCTGTGAACACCCTTTTGCCACTAATCGTGCTTTATATCTTCCATCTTCTTTCATTGAGAAAACCCATTTTGAGTTAATTGGTTTAACTCCTTTTGGCAAACAGTTAACCACTGTCCAAGTGCCATTTTGATGTAATGCATCAAACTCTTCTTGAATAGCATGCTTCCATTCTTGCCAATCAGAAACTTTCTTCAATTCCTCAATAGTTTGCGGAATCTCTTCGTTGAAAATCATTGCTGTTTTTGCTGTATAATCGGAATACCAACCCGGTATCTTTCTCTCCCTCTTGCTGCGACGCAATGATTGACCATCATCGACGTCCTCTCTTTCGTCTGTTGGATTTTCATTTGTACTTTCATAGTCAGTTTCGCCAACTGATTTTTCAAGTGAATCTAGATTATCTTGCTCTGTTTCGAGTGTGCATTCTTCATGCTGTTCTTCATCAGAAGGATGTATAGCAGCATCCTCGTCTTCGTTCTGTTGTCCTTGGTTTAAGCGTGTACATCTATTTAAATCTTGACCAGATGATTCTACGAAATCCATGTTTGTGTGGTCAATATCTTGATTGGCTCTGGTAGATTCATTGAATACTACATTTCTGCCAATTTCTATTGAACGCGTATCCTTGTTCCATAATCTAAAACCATTATTATGACGCCTCTCTTTAGGTATTTGTTTAAATGCTTTACACCCAAAAACTCTTAAATGATTCAAGTTTGGTCGCTTTTTGAACCATTTTTCATACGGAGTTTTGTCCTCTTCTATCCCACTTGTTGGAGATCTATTGATTAGATATGTTGCTGCATATAATGCTTCTCCCCACATATCTTTCGCTAATCCACTTTCGTAAAGCAAAGCTCTGACCTTTTCCATTAAAGATCTGTTCATACGTTCACTTACACCATTTTGCTGCGGTGTGTATGGAACAGTGAACGTCATTCTAACACCATTTCTTTTGCAATGAGCTTGAAATTCGTTACTTGTATATTCCCCTCCATTATCACACCTTAGCATTGAAATACGTCTTCGAAGAATGCTGTCGCCATTGCTTCGAATTCTTTAAATTTCTCGAAAACCTCCGATTTCTGTTTCATGAGGTAAACCACGAGAAAGTGCGTATAATCATCTATAAAGGTTACAAAGTAACGATAGCCATCATAGGTTTCCTGCTCCATGCTTCCACAAACATCCGAATGTATGAGTTCCAGTGGTCGTTTTGATCTTGGCAGCTGCAATTGTTTAAATTTGGATGCAGCCTGCTTCCCCGCCATACAACCATCACATACATTTGTTTCACTAATATTTCCAGAAGTTAGATTGATACCCTCAACCATTCCCTTCTTAATTAGTTTCTCCAAACTCGTATCACTGATATGGCCAAGTCTTTTATGCCATGTTTCCAAACTCACCTTCTTTCCGAACAATGCTAAGTTTGTTCCATCTTCCGCCGACTTTTCTTCCCGAAATAGATCAAGGTGGAATAAACCATCAACGAAGATTCCTGAAGCAATTACTTCATCTTCAAATTCAAAGATAACCTCTTCATCCGTAAAAGTAACCCTTTTACCATTTTTGCTAACCCTTCTAACCGAAAGGAGATTTTCTTCAAGACCCGGAGTAAAAAGAACGTTGTACAATTTCAATTCTTTTATTGTATTGTTACCCACAACACTCTTTAATCGCATTTTTCCAACTTTTGTTGCCCGTAAATTCTGGCCCGCTTTCGCCGTCGAAATGGTGATTGGCTTCTCTAATTCTTGGACATCTTCCAGCAGCTTCTCGTCATTAACCATATGGTCGCTTGCTCCTGAGTCAATTACGAATCTGACTCTCCTACCACGATCCGCTTTGGTCATCATTGCAAAGCTCTTTTTAGGCTCCATCTTTTGCTGCTTCTTGAACTTATCTTTCTCCTTCGCGTTAAACTTTTTCATTAGTGGGCATTTATTTTTAAAATGCCCAGTTTCGTTGCAACTGAAGCATCGGGTTACCTCTCTCCTTGGCTTGTACTTTGAAGACAGCGCAACGTTTTTCGTTTCTGTCTGCTTCTCTTCCCCAGCTTCAGCATCAATAAACATTCGTTTGATCTCCATGATCGGCTTGGCACACAGTTCTTCATTCGTCAGTACCATCAGAGCGCCTTTGACGTGTCGGTACTTGTCTGGCATGGAGATCAGTAGAGCATGAACTTTTTCCGATGCTGTCATTTTTGAACCCATACGATCTAGCTCGCGAATAATCAGATCGTACTCATCAAAAATCATGGACAATTTGTCGTGATGTCTTTGTTTGATGGTATACAACCGGTCCCGCATATTAACCATAGCGGCTGTACCGCCCTTTTGGTACGTTCTGACCAGAGTATCCATGGCTTCTTTCGCATAGTTGAGCCCAATGAGTTTATTCAAAACATCATTGTTGACCATCATGACAATCTCGTCCAATGCTTCGACGTCGTCATCAAGCCGTTTTCTGAGCTTAGCCTTCCTGGCTGTTTCTAGCTCTTCCGAGGCACCTACTACTGGTTCGTAGAAGTCCTCTTCTTCGGGCGTTCGTAGCAACGTGTGCTGGAGTTTCATCTTTATAAGATGATGTTCCATTCGCCATTTCCAGGCTGGGAACCGCAACTCCGAACCGTCGAATATCGATTCGCGGTTGACGCTACCGAAGTATGCCGTCGTCGGCACGGTGCGCTCGAGAGTTCCCCTCTCGTAGCCACCACCTCTTCTGTCCTCGAGAGTAACCCTCTCGGCAGATCCTCCAGCTTGCTGCTGGGTTGCCATCCTCTCGGCAGATCCTCCAGCTTGCTGCTGGGTCGCCATCCTCTGCTTGCTCCCGAAACGCTGGTGCTCGCTGGATGCCGTTTCTTCCCGAAACGCTGGTCCTCGCCGGATGTCGCTTCTGTCCGAAACGATGGTTCTCGCTGGCCGTTTCTACCCGAAACGCTGGTCCTCGCCGGATGCCGTTTCTGCCCGAAACGCTGGTCGTCGCTGGATGCCGCTGCTACCGGAACGATGGTTCTCGCCGGCCGTTTCTACCCGAAACGTGTATCTTCCAAAACAACTATTTTACAATAGTCCAGGTGGCTAGTTCCAGTTAACTACTGGGCCCATAACCTGTTGATAATACCGTAAGAAAACACGAAGTATTTCTGTAGGTAGGTTTGAGATAACTTTATTTGATTCTTGTTCGTCAAGTTATATAATGCTAACATAGTTCGATATCGATTGATATTTCATGCACTGTTTATCACAGTCCCTTATTGACTGCCATACCCTGTCATACCCTCTGCCTATAGTAAACAACACATCCATGCGCGGCGTCCATATGCAAAAGCTCAAGTTACCCACTTGAAGCTTTTGTCACATGACGTTCTGTCAGATGACATCTCAGAGCTTTTTATAGCACGTTCCGTATGACAGTTCTTACTGTCAACTGCCGTCCCGTGAATGGCAAATTGTTTATATACAAAGAATATTTCGTACGTATATCACTGCGAAATATTCTTTTTCAACAAGTTGTTTGATATTTTTAACACATGTACTAAAGACATTTTTACTATATAACTTATGTAGATGTAGATGTACATGACATTTAAAAAAAATACTCGAGAAAATGAATTTTAACATTTTTTATGAAAAATCTATTTTGAAATAAATGTTTTATTCCTAAATCTTCGAAAATATACAACAATAAAAAAAGCTTAAAAAAGTGATAAATGCTATCATGCCATTCGCTCCTGGGATTGTTATCTTTTCTTTCGTGAATATTAAGGAACAATTTTGTTTAAAAAACATAGCTCTTTTAAAAAATAAATAAATTTTGTTCTCCATAACTAACCAATCGTTGATATTCCAGATGGAATTGATAGATTGAAAATCAAATTGCAATGTGTGAAGATAGTTTGGTTTGAAGAAAACTATTTTTGTTGTGAAAATCAATTGCAACTGTCCAAACAAAAGGGATTGAAACTAGGGTTGTGGTACCGGTAATACCGGTACCGAAAATCCCGGGAATACCGACCCATTTTTGTTACCGTAAATTTCAAAATCTTCACATCTAGCGTAAGAGACATAAACATTTGCTATGATTTTTTTATTAGCGATATTCTGATTGGTTTCCATTATTCACTGGGTGGCGCGTAATAAGACTATGGTCTAAGTCATGCCTGTATTTGGTTTGCTTATAGATCTTTATCCATAAAAGAACGAACAGCGATTTAGTAGCTATCAATTCTAGGCTTGGTGAACAGCTTCAAATGGGGCAATTTTTAATTATTGGTGATCGGAAAATTCAGCAAAACTCCATAGTTTACAGGAAAGCAAGGAGCCTTGGTATGCATTAGAGAATAGTAGACAAACGACATAAAGTTACTATGTTTTAATTGCCGCAAGGTTCTACTGTATCGATTTTGTTGGCTATTTTCGGCAAATTTGAGACTAAGAGAAACGAAAGCAATGAAATTGAAAGACGGATAGGTATTCTAGAGCGAATCAGTTATAAACTTAGAACGGAAAACTAGAACTAGGCAGGCTCATATGGGCATGATCGAAAGGAAATGTGAAGAATTTTTTGCCTTCTGCAGAGTAGGAGTTGGGCGTTCCACCCAAGTCTACCGCATGGTCTATGGTAGAACATAACTCATCATCATGTTTTACCGCCGACGCCAGTAAAACGACATAAAGGTCGAAACCAATTTACAGAAAAGCAAGACAGAAAATGCGAGCCCGGATTTATTGCCCTTCTCGCTTTGATTTACTGTCGTTAAAAGCGTTTCTTACATTCACCATCTGTTGAAGTCGACGAAAGTCGCACCGCTTACAGTTATTGATTTCAAGGTGGTCTAGATTTCGAAATAAAAGAAGGTGCCGCCTACGAAAAATATCTTCTGCTGAAATGAGTCATGCCACTCCGAAGCAATTAAAAACAATAAACATGTTTTTTTTTTGATTAGCACAAATCAATCATCCGAGAATAAGGTGATCAGTTTAAGCATTCAATTTAACTTTGAAGTTTTTTTTCGCATCTTTTAAAAAAAATTCGGGTACTTGTACTTTAATTATAAAAAAAACGCTCTGCTGTTTCAGTTCTACTTTGAAACTCTTATATTATTTGAAACGCTGCTGAACATGCTCTAAGTTCATTATTTCAGTTACAAACTGGATCCAGTTTAGATCTAAAATTGACAAAGTTTCAGATTTGCACTGTAAAAACACTGTAATTTATTAAATGATTTTATTTGTTTGGCTATAATTCGATTAAGATATACCTAACCTAAAGATTGCTTACCAAAGCTCATTAGTTAAATTGGAAAATTCGGGGCTTGATGGATTAAAATTCATTCGCGGATTGCACGCTCTTGAAAAAAGTTACATTTTCAATGTCACCGCCAACTGTCCGATTGGTACAGTTATGATGTACATCATGAAACAATTTCGTTTTTCAAAACGTTCTCGGAGATTCACGGTTACTCAATTTGAAATCGTTTGCAATGAAAATTTATGAACATATTGCATAAATGTTGCATTAAAATATGTAAATTGACTGAACATCCTAGCACTCTGAATCGCCAGAAAAAGTCTAAAAAGCAGTTCTATTTTCGACGAACATGCTTTCAGTCCTCTCTCCCCTCCCCCTACTACAACCACAACTATTGAGGCTTCATTTGTAATCAGCAACCTAAAATTACCAGATTTTACCCAAGTAAAGTTTTACAGGTTCAAAATCAGGGATACTATGGATTTAAAATCACTTGCGCCCTAGCGAATAACGATCTGATGGATATAAATGTTTTCTGCTAGACCATCACAATCTCATGAAAATGAGAGAGAGCTGAACTGTATAGTAGGCCTCTCTTACCGGCAAAAATTTTTCTGAATGATGTTGTTTCACGGCTCAATAGCGCCTGCGAAGCATTGCACAGCAGATGGCTTCAAAGGAAATTATTAATTTTCATCATATATACACATTCACGAAGGTAAGAAAAGGCCGAATACAGACTACTCACGATGGGTGGGTTTGAGAGCAGTGATAAGCATGCATACACTCATGAGTGTTTGAGAGAATGAACTATGCCTGCTTCGATTTCCAAGCACTGCGCTTGATCCCTCCGCCTGCTTTAACGGGTAGCTTATTAGATTTACAATTCTGTTAAGAAACCTGTAGGGTACGGTTAGTAAGATAATTTTTAATTATCTTTATTATGTAAATTGGAAAATTGAAATCCCACATTTTGGCAATTAAACCTTTGTGCCAAACACTGTCGAAAGCTTTTTCGATGTCTAGAAGAGCAACTCCAGTGGAATAGCCCTCTGAGATATTTGCCTTTATCATGCTAGTTACTCTCACAAGTTGATGAGTAGTTGAATGTCCAATACGAAATCCAAACTGCTCAGGAAGAAAAATAGAATTCTCATTGATATGTGACATCATTCTAGTTAGGATGATTTTTTCAAATAATTTACTAATAGAAGAGAGTAAGCTAATTGGTCGATAGCTAGATGCTTCTGCTGGGTTTTTATCTGGCTTCAAAATAGGAATAATCTTGGCATTTTTCCACCTTTCAGGGAAGTATGCTAATTCAAAACATTTGTTGAATATTTTGACCAAGTATTTCATGGTGATTTCGGGAAGGTTTTTAAGAAGAATGTTGAAAATTCCATCATAACCTGGAGCTTTCATATTTTTTAACTTTTTCATGATGGATTTGATCTCATCATAGTTTGTTTCAACAATATCGTCTAGAGACAATACTTGATTTGAAACGTTTTCATATTTCTGTAAGACTTCGGTTTCAATAGCACTCCCAACGTTGAGATTAAAATTATGGACGCTTTCAAACTGCTGAGCAAGTTTTTGAGCTTTTTCTTCGTTTGTAAGAAGTATGTGGTCACCTTCCTTCAAGGCTGGAATTGGTTTCTGAGGTTTCTTAAGAACCTTAGAAAGTTTCCAGAAAGGTTTAGAATTTGGCTTGATTTGTTCAACCTCTTTCGCGAAATTTTCATTTCTTAAGTGTGTGAATCTATACTTAATTTCTTTTTGTAGATCCTGATAGACACATTTCATAGCTGGATCACGAGAACGTTGATATTGACGTCTTCGAACATTCTTCAAGCGAATCAGAAGTTGAAGATCGTCGTCATTAATAGGAGTATTAATTTTTTTTTCTATGCTGTTGGTACTGATAAATTTTTAGCATCAACTATAGATATACTTAAATTTTGTAATGCCGTATCAATGTCAGCTTTATTTTGTAAATCAAGGTCATGATTAAAATTATTCTCAATATAAGTTTTATACCTTTCCCAATTCGCTTTGTGATAATTGAACACTGAGCTAATGGGATTGGAAACAGCTTCTTGAGAAAGTGAAAAAGTTACTGGAAGATGATCAGAATCAAAGTCAGCATGTGTAATCAATTCGCTACAAAGGTGACTTATCTGTCGAAACCAAATCAATTGTTGATGGATTCCTTACAGACGAATAGCAGGTAGGACCATTCGGGAACAAAATTGAATAATAACCAGCAGAGCAATCATTAAAAAGTAGTTTACCTTCAACACAAATCTTGCCAAATGCGTTTGCCGGTTAAGAGTCTTCAATCCCACAATAACTCAACATTCAACTTGCTTCGCTGGAGTAATTAACCATATCGAGTCATGTATAGATTGGTCACTGCCCATGCCCGAACCATTCATCCCTTATCCCATCGAGTGGAACCTTCCTCAACCCATCATAAATTGGGACCTTCTACCTAAAGAAGGAAAGCACTGTAACCCCCATATATTGCGAAACTCTTTTGGCTCTTTGGTACGCGAAAACTTTGCCATTCACACAAAAATTTTTACTGATGGCTCAAAATCCCAAGATACAAAAACTGCAGCGGCTGATATCTATAAACAAGACGAAGATCAAAAAATATCGATTGGACTCCCCGGACACCTTACTATTTTTTCTGCGGAAGCTTTCGCCATTCTCTATACGCTTCGCCAGTTGACTAGCACCTCTTTCCTAAATCCCACCGTTATTTTCTCTGACTCAGCTAGCGTTTTGCTAGCTGTAGAATCATGTGACTCTCGACACCCCTGGATCCAACAAATAAAGGCATTTGTTTCACAAAATCCTCACATTGAACTATGTTGGGTACCCAGCCACAAGGGTATTGCCGGTAATGACAAAGCAGATAATGCAGCTAAAACTGGCCTATCGCTTGAACCAGTAAATATACAAACGCCCTTAAACGATGCACAAAGACAAATCCAAATAAGGTTCCTACAGGCCTGGAACGAAACGTGGATAAATACCACGGACAATAAATTAAGGGAGATAAAAAACGCTACCTCTTCTTGGCCCTATACATCCCGATCACGCCGTGATGAAGTTAACTTACGACGCCTAAGAATAGGGCATACTTGGCTAACGCACCATTATCTAATTGACAAAACTAATCCGTCTTGTTCTGCTTGTAATTCACAAATTTCTTCCGCAAAACACCTGCTTCTAGATTGCCCAGCATTCGAAACGGCCCGAGAAGAATGCGGTCTTAGTAACACCATCGGCGAAGTATTAGCTTACGACCAGACCACTGAGGACAAAGTCCTGAAGTTCCTAAACATTACTGGCCTGATGACGAAGCTCTAACTAAACATGAATTTAAAATCCACTATGTGAAAGTCTCACTGTTGATATGCATTGTAAATAGTTTTAGTTATCATTATATTATAAGTTTACAGACTCGAATGAACGCACGGCGTTTAAAGAGTCTTTAATAAAAAAAAAAAAGTAGTTTACCGTTGAAATTGCATTGAGCATTATTCCAGGCTCGGTGTTTGGCGTTAAAATCACCGATTATGAAGAATTTTATCCGATTTCTTGTAAGTTTTTGTAAGTCTCCTTTCAAGAATAGCAATAAAAATGATACCAAGATTAGTTTGAACTTCGATACCCAAACTCTCGATCACCTTGGTGTAAAAAGACGGCGTAACGGAATGTTTGATCCTGCGATTAACCGCTATTGCGATTCCTCCGCCGAATCCAACAATTCGATCAAATCAATGAATAACAAAATTAGAGTAACTCTTCAATTTAATATTTAAGCCAAACATTATTTCGATAAAACTAATTTTGTATTTCATTTTTCTATCTACAATC
This sequence comes from Topomyia yanbarensis, assembly GCF_030247195.1. Taxonomy (NCBI): domain Eukaryota; kingdom Metazoa; phylum Arthropoda; class Insecta; order Diptera; family Culicidae; genus Topomyia; species Topomyia yanbarensis. The sequence goes on from NC_080670.1 coordinate 113,815,530, forward strand.
GCTAGTAATAATCACTGAACACTTCCAAGTTGTCTGGAAGGAACTTGATAACTTATCAGTGCAAAAATGTTCATTTGTGCGAACCTTCTGACTGCAATTTTTCTAACTTATAACCATCGGATCGACCTGAAACATAACGGAAAATGAAAAGCGAAATAAATAACTCCAAGCAACGGCGTAGCCAAGAGAAGGTTTTGGGGTTTAACACCGTACAACCCCTCACCCCACCACACCAAAAAAACCAACTTAATCCACCTAGCAGTGAGATGAGACATTTCTTACACATGCCACTGTTGGATCATTCATTAGTTTGCAGAACTCGTTCATTAGTTCGCAGTTTCTGGTCCTGCATAAAACCTCGAATAAACTGAAAAAATATAGAAAATCAATAAAACAAACAAAATAAAAAAATAAAGCAAAAAAAGCAAAATGTTTTCAAATTCATTAATTGAGTACAATGAATAATATAAATCATATTAATAAAATACATAAATCAAATTACATTAGCTCATTAAATGACAAATTAGGCAACATTTAAACATAGTTATAAAATTAATTGAACAAATTAAATTAACTCAAACTAACAAATTGAATGAAATAAATAAGTGGAATGACTGATTATGAAATGAATAAAATTAAAGAAATGAATAAAATTAAATGAATCAAATTAATCAATTGAATCAAATGAATTAAATTAATCAAATGCCCCGAAACATTTTGCTGCCATAGGTTTCGACTGTTTCGGCGATTGTGAAAAATAGCCGTGGATCTATACGGCATATTTTGCAATTCAATTCATGTAAATATGAGTGAGATAGTATCAAGGAGTTCAACTTATTTGTGGTGCAATTCCGAATTTATGATTTTAATAACCTTCACAACCGACTTTCATCATACAATACTACTTCAAGGTGAATCTTCTGACATACCATTTTAATAGACATGCTTTATGTTGGTGCAATGTATTAATGCTGCACTATCGAGTACGGCAGGTACTGTTTCTCGAATATATAAATCCTCTGCATCTTACTGCACGATTGGCAACCTGGTATTAAGACTCTTCTAATCATAGCTTATTGTGGTTGTTCATATATATTCACAGGTTTGAAGGGGGCGAGTGGCCAAGTGTGTAATAAACAAACAAATATAATAAAGGAGCGGCAGCGATAATATTATTGAAAATATTAGCTGGGTTACGTATATAATGTAAAAAATCCACCGATAAAAATTACATTAATGATGACGTATTTGGTGAAATAAATTCTTCTGCACATGCGGTCTAACAACAACCGTTATTGAACTTTTCCTGTAACTGAATATTTGTCTTAAAATGCTTCTAACTCGATCAGTAAAAAATTTATTATCATACCGTTGGTCCCATTAGACACATAAGCTAATTTTAGACTGAATAATGTTTTCCTATCTTTCAGCAGAAGGATTCAAGTAAGCATTTAGAACTAAAGTTGTGGAGATGTAGCATACCTAAAGATTAAGAGATTATAGACAACAAGAACAGTTTAATAAATTACAGTAAAAGTATTGTTTAAATATGGACAGTTACATAATTCCATTAACTGGAAGCTACGAGTGGATTATTCAACGGAACATTTCACACTTTCTAATGTTTCCTGGGATATACTGAGAGTATTTATTTTTGATTTTTAATCGGGTTTTCCCAATTCATTTTTATCACGTGGAAAAAGTTTTAATTTATCGAAATTGTTTACTAAATATTTTACTTTATTCTAGGATAGGACTCGACAGCTCAGTCCCTGATGTTGAACAAATCTCGAACCAGCTCATAATTGGATAAAATAGACATTGTGCCTCGATAGTGCGTACACCTACCATCAAACTTTTTTTTTTCGTTTGATTTTGTAAACTTCAATAAAATAGGACAAATTTTATGAAACTTCTATGGGTTTCTCCATACTTTAGAGAAGTTGTGTGCTACTTAGAGTAGTTCTGCAAAGTCCAGCAAAATGTTTTAAACTTTGAGTAAGCCACAACTAAATCGTGGAAATCTAACAAGTATAAAAAATTCTGCAAGCTTTAAGGACGCCCTACAAGTTTAAGGAAAGTCTAAATTTTGGAGCATTGCTAACTTACAAGGAGACCCTTAAAATTTCAGATAATTTGTACGACACTCAGGTTAGTTATAGTTTGTTTTTAACAAACTTCAGAGCATCGCAATGAACTTTAAGGATGATGATGTATGGAATTTGGGAAATACTTCTGACTTTAAAGACTTTCTACACTAATAATTTCTATAGAAAGCAGAATGTTCACGATTTTCACACACATTTTACCAACGTCGGGAAATTCTGCGAACTGAATATTTAGAAATATTATTACAGTTTCAGTAGATGAACTGAACTTCAAGAAAATCCTACGATATCAAGTAAAATCTTTAGAATTTATAGAATGTTCGCGAAGTTTCAAGAATATTCTAAGGATTTATGGAAAAAATTTAAACATCAGGGGGCATCTGCACATTTCATCACATTCTATCAAAAATACCAAGTGCATTTCATGAAACTCACAATTAACTTCAACGAAGTATTTCGAGAAAAACTAACAAAATTAGAAACGTGACGAATATCAAAAAACCTCTTCAAGCTTTAGGTAACGCGCATATGTCCCACAAGGTGCTGAAAAGTTTTACTAACTTTAAGGAAATTTGTAAAATTTTGAGATATTTTTCGAATATCAAAGAAGATTTTAGTCGATTATGAAGGTTTATATCTAGAGCGATGATAAAACGGTTTTTGATGAACGACCTTCAAACATTATGTACATAAAATTTGAGTGCTGAGTCCCATACATTCTAGGAGATGCAATGTTTGGAATGGAATGGGTGAGATTCGCATGACTAGCGACTTCGATGGAAGCTGGTAATTCATAGAGCTGAAAAACGCATCTAAATGAGCATTTTCTCAATACCTCGTTTGGGATCTTGTAAACGGGATTAATAAAATGTATCCACTATGTTGGTGTGGTTTAAGAAATATTTCCTAGCGCAGTAAGACCTATCTTGTATAGTCGAAAACTATGGTTTATATACTCTTTAGCTTATATGCCGGCATGATTTTAATTTAAAGTTATATCGCCTTTGCAAATATATTTAAATCTCCGTTTTCGGGGTTTTTGAAATTCATTAACGACCAAAAAGTGAAAGAAATAAAAAACAATCTGAAATCTTGTATGCAACTGAGTAGAATAGTCCTCGCAACCACAAACTGGGAACTTTTAACCACAAACTGGGAACTTTTAACCCACCAAATTTTGGGTTGTTCCTATAGTTTTATAAACTGTACTGTTATTATTCAACGAATAAAAAAAAATACAAAAAAATCCTTCTGCTTCAGGAAAAACAAAAAAATCAAGAAAATCTTCAGGGAATTTCTAGGAATTTCAAGCAAATCTTACGAATTTCAGAGATTTAGGATAATTCTAGAACTTTAAAAAGTCCTACGAAATTCAATGAGACCAAAGAATGGATTCCATTTTCAACCAACCTGGTTGAGGAAACCATAACATTTTAAGATTAAGTACTCGGTGATAGGACAATTTATCACTAATGGGGTGATGAATTTTGTGATAAGTATTATTTTTGTAAACGTACACGTAGAATTTAAGGGGCGCTTAAAGATTTTGAAATCAGTGTAAATGATTGCAAAAGTAATTTGAAACTGATAAACTCAAGTGAATATTTCGTTTTACAAGTTTAACCACTACTGTTTGGGCCATCGAAATTAAAAAAAAAAAACAAAAAATAAAAAAATCAATCCACTTAACGTTCAAAATCGGGCTGTTTAATATATTATGTAAATATATTGGTTTTAATGCTTAACTTTTACAATCTTTGAACATTTATTGATGTCTCAGATGATGATTCAGAACTGCGGGATTTGCACAGTCGAAATCTTTTCCGGAGAGGAATTTCTTGAGATCATCTTGACAACTGTTATTTTGTATTTTTCCTAAAACTTTTTCATGAGAACAAATGAATATCCAACTATACGCAAGAAACAACACTATATTGGTTTTTGTCCAAAAACATTACGTGAGTTCTGGGTTGTGGTTCCGAATAAGTAATTACCTCAACCGCGTACTAGCTTCGTCGTGTCTGCGTAAATATATCTAGTTGAATCGACTAGACACTAGAATGTTGTACACAATTCTCTTTAAAACCCCGAGAATAACAAAAATTCAATTTCTCTTCCCTCTCGTAGACAAACGTAGAATTTTGCTAGACCCCCCGTTTCCCTCCACGATGAGCCTAAGTGGTTTATAAACGGCTTCTAACGTTATTTTTTAACTTTTATCCTTTTTCATGCGGATCACATGAATCAGGTGACAAGGTATAAGTCATATCAAAAATAATTTCGATTCTTCTATAATGTCTAAGCTGACCTAATTTTACTGTTCAAGTCAATTTTCATGAAATTGGTTCATATAGCATAAATTTTTAATCTAAATATGCAAAGTACAGTGCAAAACCAACAGATTGCGAACAGTTTATATTTCTTTCAACAGGAATAAACAAAATAAGAATATGTTTTTTGCGTATCAAATGAAGTGGATTCTGTCCTAGACTTCGTCTGTTATTTGACGATTTTTTAAGGAACAATTACAAACTTATTAATTACAATGTAGCGAATAATAATAATAGTAACGCAGAAACCGAGTAGTGAAAATAATCGTATGATTCCTAACCAATGTTGAAACATTATTTGGGACATTGGACAAAGAGCAACGCTATTTTTATTCAGTTACTCATTCTATAAGCTGTTCATTTTTTATTGAAATTGAGTATGTGCTAATTCAAAATAAAGTAAGCAAAATAAATACTTATGTTTTCTTATCTTGGATTGGTGCAATAGTATGTATTTATAGCATACATTCAATAATAAAACAGCATTTACATGTTCGCCAGGTTCAAGGGCGTATTCAACATAATCTGAACTGGAAATGGTACACTGAAACCTCAACTTATTTTATTTTGCCAGTAGAATGTCCTAAATAGCTATCTGAACGTTTATGATATTCGATCTACTGTATCCATTCTATTTGTAGACTCATTGTAATGTGTTTGAAATAACGATCAGAGGCTTTTCAAATTTTAAATATCTTCAAGACATTTATTTATTTCCCTCGTCGCTTAACTCGCTATTGTTGAATAAGGCGAATGATAATACTGTTGTTCGCAATATTTTAAAATACACATCGATATATCATTTGCCGTCCTTATCAAATACGAACAACACGCTCATGTCAATTTCCACATGATTATTAATCTTTTTTTGTCAAATAAAAAGCATAAGTTACACTACTATGTTTAACTTTACCACACTGATATATGTTTCGAAATTCGTAACGTAATATTAATATTCGTTTTAGGAATATGTATTACTATAAGTAAAAGCTTTGTTAGTGTATCCATACCACCATACGAATCATGCCCGAAAAAAGCAATCCAAACAGGCGGTAAAAATATCAAACGAATGCTTTCGCCTGAACTTCAAATCAACGTGTCATGCCACCTTGTATTCATGGGACTACGAACGACCGGTAGCGCTGATCGATACATCAACGCAGTTCATGCTATTGTGAGAACGTAATCCAATGATAGCTTTAAACTGCAACAGATTTTTTTTGTGCCTCGCCCGAATATGGCGTTCATTCAAATGAACGCACTGCCCCCGTTGGTTCGATCGAATATGTTACGAAGGATTGCGCAAAAAGCAATGTGTAAAATGAAATCAGTCGCCGTTCGTGCGTTCACAAAAACAATCGACAGTCGAGAGCACTGATCCTGACACAGCAAGGGAGTTGAGGATTCAGCTTTTTTTTTTTTATCTTAAAATACGTTTATTTAGGCCCAAATGCTGTAGCTTAACGAGGCCGATAATTCATTTTTTTTATATTACATGTCACATGTTAGTGGGGGAAGGGAAAGCCGTATTTAGGGGCGGCTTGCTCCCCTCTTATGTAAGTAAAGGAAAAAGGTAGGAAGTGGGATACATATTGTGTAATTGACATCGTCGTTTGCTGATTGATCATTGTGGCGGATATGCACACTTTGTTGTAGTGTTGTAGTTTCCAGCCTGTAATCGCAGGGGCGAGGGGAGGGTCGATATTTCGGATAATTATTGGCACTCTATATCATCTGCATGTGCGGTATGTCATGATGTTCTGGATAGACGGTTATCAAGAAGAGTGTGCACCGAAGACTCGTGAAGCAATGCCATATTGTAGATACAGGGATAGGTTGGTGAGATTCTACTGTGAATGAGAGAGGGTAAAATGTATTAAACTTGGACATCAATGGTTTTCAAAAAGATATAGATAAGAAAAATATAGGGGTGGTCACGGCTTGCCAGGACGTCCCGGACTGGCACATAGGGTGATCTACCTCGGGCCCGAAGGGAATCTATTAGTTGGGACCTGGCAACACAGTACTCTGCGCACAGCCAAACAACATGCTCGATGTCGTGATAGCCGTTCTCACAAACACAATGATTATTTTCAGCAAGCCCTATACGACGGAGATGCGCGTCAAACGAGTAATGGTTGGACATGATCCTTGACATCGTACGAATAAAGTCCCGGTTCACATCCAACCCCTTAAACCAAGCATTCGTTGATACCTTCGGGATAATGGAATGTAGCCACCGTCCCAGATGCCCATTGCTCCATGAGGTTTGCCAACTATCGAGCGTCCTCTGACGAGAGATACTGAAAAATTCGTTGAAGCAAATTGGTCTTTCGTAAGTGTCGCCTTCTAATGCGCCCACCTTGGCTAAAGAGTCCGCCTTCTCATTGCCCGCAATAGAACAATGTGACGGGACCCAAACCAAGGTAATCTGGTAAGATTTTTCAGATAAAGCACTCAGATATTCCCGTATTTTCCCCAGGAAATACGGTGAGTGCTTTCCAGGCTTCGCCGCACGGATGGCCTCAATGGAGCTGAGACTATCCGAAACGATGAAGTAATGGTCTGAGGGCAGGGTGTCAATGATCCCGAGAGTATACTGAATGGCAGCTAATTCTGCGACGTAAATTGAAGCAGGATCATTGAGTTTGAATGAGGCAGCAAGATTTTCGTTGAAGATACCGAAGCCTGTGGACCCGTCGAGAATTGATCCGTCGGTGTAGAACATTTTGGCGCAGTCGACTTGATGGTATTTGTTATAGAAAATATTTGGGACCACTTGTGGGCGAATATGATCCGGAATTCCACAAATCTCTTCCTTCATGGATGTATCGAAAAATACAGTTGGATCAGAAGTATCTAAGAGATGAGCACGGTTGACGTTATATGTAGATGAATTGATGTTCTGTGCCATGTAATCGAAGTACAAGGACATGAATCGGGTCTGAGAATTAAGCTCGACAAGCCTTTCGCAATTTGCAATCACCAATGGGTTCAGAATATCGCATCGAATGAGCAATCGATATGAGAGGTCCCAGAATCGATTTTTCAGCGGAAGAACGCCCGCCAGCACTTCGAGACTCATCGTATGGGTCGAGTGCATGCAACCCAAAGCAATACGCAAGCAACGATACTGGATTCGCTCCAGTTTGATGAAGTGTATGTTCGCAGCGGAGCGAAAGCAGAAACATCCGTACTCCAACACTGATAATATCGTTGTTTGGTACAACCTGATTAGGTCTCCTGGATGGGCACCCCACCATGTTCCAGTTATTGTACGGAAAAAGTTGATCCTTTGTTGGCACTTCTGTTTCAGATACCTAATGTGACATCCCCAGGTACCTTTAGAGTCGAACCATACCCCGAGATATTTGAATGTTGAAGCCTGAGCAATAGTTTGATCCATTAATTGAAGCTGTAGTTGCGCTGGTTCACGCTTTCTAGAAAATACGACTAGCTCAGTTTTCTCCGTGGAGAACTCGATACCCAGTTGGAGAGCCCATGCAGACAAATTGTCCAAGGTATCTTGCAGTGGTCCTTGCAAGTCGACGGCTTTAGGACCTGTAATAGAGACCACACCGTCATCTGCAAGCTGCCTTAGCGTGCAGGAATTGACAAGACATTCGTCAATGTCACTCACGTAAAAATTGTAGAGGAGAGGGCTTAGACATGAGCCCTGGGGAAGGCCCATGTAGCTAAATCGTGATGTCGATAAATCGCCATGCGTGAAATGCATTTGTTTTTCAGACAACAGGTTTAGCAAAAAGTTATTTAAAATTGGCGAAAGACCATGCTGGTGCAACTTCTCATAAAGAATGTTGATCGAAACTGAATCGAAAGCCCCCTTAATATCCAAGAATACTGATGCCATCTGCTCTTTGTTAGCATATGCCATTTGAATTTCTGTTGAGAGCAACGCAAGGCAATCGTTCGTCCCTTTGCCTTTGCGGAAGCCAAATTGTGTATCTGACAGTAAGCCATTTGTTTCAACCCAATTGTCGAGCCGAAACAGGATCATTTTCTCGAACAACTTCCGGATACAGGACAGCATTGCAATCGGACGATACGAATTGTGGTCGGAGGCTGGTTTTCCTGGTTTTTGGATGGCGATGACCCTCACCTGTCTCCAGTCATGTGGGACAATGTTACCCTCAAGAAACCTATTAAATAAATTCAACAAGCGTCTTTTGGCAGAGTCTGGCAGATTCTTCAATAAGTTGAATTTAATTCTATCTGGCCCCGGGGCTTTATTGTTACATGATAAGAGAGCTAGTGAGAACTCCACCATCGTAAACGGTGTTTCGTTCGCGGTATTGTAAGGCGACGCGGCGCGGTAGATTTTCTGTGCCGGGGCGGAATCCGGACAAACCTTCTTGGCGAAATCGAATATCCAACGGTTTGAATATTCCACGCTCTCGTTAGTACTGTTTCGGTTTCGCATACGTCGGGCCGTGCCCCAAAGAGTGCTCATCGATGTTTCTCTTGTTAACCCGTCGACAAACCGGCGCCAGTAACTGCGTTTCTTAGCTTTCATTAAATTTTTCATTCGCTTTTCTAATATCGCGTACACTCGATAACTAGCAACTAACCCGTCGTTCCGGAAAGTTTTATACGCGGCAGCTTTCTCCGCGTACACGTCTGAGCACTCTTTGTCCCACCACGGGTTGGGAGAACGTTTTTGGGTGTTCACGTCGGGTACTCGTTTCGTCTGAGTTTGAATCGCGCTATCGAGAATCGAGTTGGACAAAAACTTATATTCTTCCTCCGGGGGAAGTATCTGTGTTGAATCGATAGTTTTGGATATCTCAGCAGCGTAGCTCTTCCAATCAATGTTTCGTGTGAGGTCATAGGGAACATTGATTGGTGTCGATGGTCTTGAACCAGTGGTGATTGCAATTACAATTGGTAAGTGGTCACTACCGTGGGGATCAGATATTACCTTCCACTTGCAATCTAACCGTAGTGATGTCGAGCATAAAGATATGTCCAGTGCACTTGCTTGCGCAGGTGGTCTAGGAATTCGTGTCATTTCCCCTGTGTTCAGAATTGTCATATTGAAGTTGTCACAAAGGTCTTGAATTGTCGAAGATCGATTATCGTCGTATAGACAGCCCCACCCCGTACCGTGAGAGTTAAAGTCTCCAAGAAGCAGGCGGGGCGAGGGAAGGTGTTCAATCACGTTGGAGAATCTTCGATATCCCATCATGGCCCTAGGAGGAATGTAAATAGAAGCAATGCAAAGATCTTTGCCTTTGATTGTTGTTTGACAAGCGACAACTTCAATGCCTGGCGTCGAAGGGAGGTTGATTCGATTGAAGGAGTAGCACTTTTTGATCCCTAAAAGTACCCCCCCATATGAGTCTTCTCGATCCAAGCGGATAATGTTAAAATCGTGGAAGTTGAGGTTTATATTAGAAGTTAGCCATGTTTCACATAGGGAAAATGCATCACAATGATTGTAATTTAGCAAGTGTTTTAATGAATCAATTTTGGGGATAATACTTCTGCAGTTCCACTGTAAAACAGTGATCAGATCCCTGATTCCGTCTAATAAGTTAGCCATCGAAGGATACGATCGCTGTAAGGAGGGGCCATTGTTCAGTCAACTGTTTTAAAAATGTTCTTACTGTTGGTAGAATAGCAACCAGCAAGCTTTTCATAGGATCGGTAATGTTGAAAGCTGTGAATATCCAGTCCACAATGTCAGAAAATTTAAGGAATCCCGTTTTAGGTTGAGTTTCTGACTGTAAAATTGGAGCACTTGGGATTTTTGGTGCCCCGGGGAGTGCTGGGAACTCCTGGTTGTGTCTCAATTTCCCAAAACCATGAGGTATTATCTTCGGATTTGTACCAGCACTTCCAGTTGATGAATTATTTTTATTTTGTACCCTTGTTTGGGACAACCTAGGACCCTTACGAGGAAGTTCAGGTGAGTTTTGATTAGGTCTTTTCCTAGAGTTTCCAAGCGGAGCCAAAGAATGCCCCTCGCAAGGGTCGTTAGAGGCGTTATCGTCAGTTGGCAAGAGAGCGAATGGGTTTTCGGAGATAAGTGGAACAGCTCTTTTAAGCATTTCTGCGTAAGAGCGTCTGGAGCGATCTTTGGCGGATCGCTTCAGTTTATCCGCGCGAAGTTTGTACGTTGGGCATGTCAAAAGTGCATGCGGATTCTCCCCACAGTAAACACACTTCTCAGCGGGGCTACTGCAAGTATCATCCGCATGGCGTTCCCCACATTTACCGCACCGTTGCTTGTTGCTACAGTAGGTGGCCGTGTGACCTAGCTGCTTGCAATTGGAACAATTCATGACCCGCGGTACAAACAGGCGTACAGGTAGACGAGCTCCTCCCACTTCAACGTAGCTCGGAAGTGCAGGTCCGGCGAAGGTTACGCGAAACGAGTCTGATGGATAGTAATTACCATCTTCGATGGACTTTGAGTGCAATTGCTTGCACTCCAAAATCTTAACTGATTGAAGGTTAGGGTCCTTAAAGCGGCCAGCCCCATCATTCATCAGATCATCGACAGTTAGACCCGCATCACTTACCACACCGTCGATCTCCACATCACGAGAAGGGATGTAGACGCGATACTCCAGCGTAAAGAGGCTATTGCTAACGATATCATTGGCCTGTTTCAAGTCAGTAACGACTACGCGCAGTTTATCTGACTGAACCTTTTTAATCTCGGTTACGGCCGAGTAACGTTTTGTCAGCTCCCGTGCAACAGTTATGCTGTTTAACGGTTTATTTTTGGGCCGAAAGTATACCACCCAAGGACCAGCGGATCCATCCTGGTAAACCTTGACTCGGGGGGGCTGTGAGACATTGGGGGAAAGTGGGGGAAGTGGATCGACCATAACATTATCTGTCTCAGTATCAGATATACGTTCTTCTTCTTCATAATATTCCTCTTCGGAGGGTGATCCTTCTGTTTGTTCCATTTTGTTGCGGGAGCAACACGCTCGACCGCACTGTTTAACTTAAATCAAAATAAAAAATCAAAAGCAATAAAAAGAAAAAAATCGATAAGAAAAGTAAAAAACGAAACACTTCACCAGTTGGTTCCTGACGAGCTGGTAGGTGAATTGATCCTTCGTTTGTTTTATCCGTCACCCGCGTGACCTTCACACAGTAGAGCTGATATAGCTCGTCTAAACAAAGCCGTCTTTCAGGCAAGAAAAATGTTTAGTAACGCACTTCACTGCACTACTTTAACTGATATCGCAGGTAACAATTATCACTCGCGGGACTGTTTATTAGTAATGCTTTACTGCAGCCTCTGCCACAGCAAGCACCTTCGTACCACCGAAAAAAACTAAACCACACCGGAGAGAACAAAAAGCACTTGTTTCCCGGTACAAAGTTGGGTTACGAATGAGGATTCAGCTGCAAGAGATGCTAAACTGTGGTGGTTTTAGATTACGAAAATTCGCATCCAACTGTAAAACAGTATTGGAAGGACTTGCCGGAAAGGAACTTTCGATTCATGCAGCAGATGGAATCAGTTTGGATACTGACCCTATGGTTGAGGCATTGGGATTAATTTGGATGCCCCATATGGATGTCTTTCGGTTCAAATTCCAGACAACACCACTTGTGCCTGATGACCAGCTGACAAAAAGGAAGGTTTTATCAATAATTGCCACCCTATTTGACCCTCTCGGGCTCATCGAAGCAGTAATTACTCGTGCCAAAATTTTCATGCAACTGCTCTGGCGATTGGAGGATGAGAAAGGGGCCCAATTGTCCTGGGACTCACCACTACCTACAAACGTTAGCGATGAATGGATACGATTCCACCAACAGATACCATTACTCAATAACCTTTTTATTGAACGGCTCGTGATGTTGGAGAAACCAAAATCAACTCAAATACACATATTTTCGGATGCGTCGGAAAAGGCCTACAGAGCTTGTGCTTACGTCAGGACCGAAGACTCGTTAGGAAGGATTAAGGTTGCCTTATTATCATCGAAATCCCGAGTCTCACCGTTAAAAACACAATCTATTCCTAGATTAGAGCTATGTGGTGCTTTGTTGGCTGCGGAGTTATATTCGAAAGTGAGGAAATCCATCAGATGCCCGGCTGACGTTTTCTTTTGGACTGATTCTTCCACGGTTCTACGTTGGCTGCTTGCATCGCCCTCGACTTGGACAACCTTTGTGGCGAATCGGGTGTCCAAGATACAATCACTCACGGAGAACTGCCAGTGGAACCATGTGCCCGGCGAGCACAATCCTGCTGATGTAATTTCGAGAGGAATTTCCCCTGAAGATATCCTAGACAATCATCTTTGGTGGAAGGGCTCAAGTTGGCTATCTACGAGCTCTGAGAATTGGCCCAGACAACAAGTTTGGTCATCGGAAAGTGTTGAGGAAGAGAGGAAGCGTATCGTACTCGTGACAACTACCGTGAATACCAGCTTCATCGATTGGTACATATTACGATTTTCTAACTATACAGCGATGGTGCGACGAACGGCTTACTGGCTTCGTTTTTTGAGCAACCTACGGATAACGGAGAAGGAAAGACGACAGTTCGGTCCTCTAACGACAACGGAACTGCAAAGGGCAGGATTTAGAATTCTTCAGAAGGTTCAGGCAGAAGCATTCAGCAGCGAACTCAAGGCGCTAACCAACGGAGAGAGTATGCCACGATCATCACCGTTACGTTGATATAATCCATTCATTGCACCCAACGGTATCTTGCGGGTAGGGGGGAGGTTAGGGCAATCGAGAGAGTCTGAGGATACAAAACACCCTATCGTGCTTCCTGCAAGAAACATGCTAACTAAACTTCTCATGCGTCACTACCATGCTAAGTTGATGCATGCTGGGCCACAATTAATGTTGAGTACCATTCGGCTGCGGTACTCACCTCTTGGGGAAGGAACGTAGCGAAAGCGGTATGTCATCAGTGCATGCGGTGCTACCGCATGAAACCAAAGGCGATACAGCAATTTATGGCGGAATTACCAGCACCCAGAGTAGCGGCAGCGAGACTTTTTTCGACGACAGGCGTCGACTATTTCGGGCCCGTTTATGTGCGACCAGGATACCGACGAACAGCAGTGAAGGCGTATGTGGCCGTGTTCGTTTGTTTCTCCACAAAGGCGACACATCTGGAGTTGGTCACGGACTTGTCGACAGCACGTTTCATCCAGGCATTACGGAGGTTCATATCACGAAGGGGCAAATGTGCTAATCTATGGTCTGACAATGGCACCAACTTTGTGGGAGCGAGGAACCAGATGAAGGAGCTTCTACAGAATCTGAAAAACAAGGAGCATCACGATGCGGTAGCGAAAGAGTGTGCGGACGTCGGAATGCAATGGCACTTCATCCCACCCGGTGCTCCACATTTTGGGGGCCTCTGGGAGGGTGCAGTACGATCGGCGAAAGCACATCTGCTGAAGGTGTTAGGAGATTCTGCGGCTTCTTACGAGGATATGGCAACACTACTTACCGGAGTGGAGTGTTGTTTGAATTCGCGGCCGCTAGCCCAACTTTCGGATGATCCCAACGATCTGCAACCACTGACCCCAGGACACTTCCTGGTCGGAACGGCCATGCAAGCAGTACCATCGGCGGACTACACTCAAACAGCGATAGGGAGGCTAAATCTGTGGGAGACAGTACAACGGAGACTTCAAGACTTTTGGAAACGATGGAGGACCGAATATCTGGTCCAACTACAAGGAAGAACCAAGTGGTGGAAACCTCCTGTTGGCGTGATGGAAGGCAGTTTGGTGGTGATACGAGACGATAACCTACCACCCACACGCTGGAAGATGGCCCGAATCATCGAAACACACCCAGGTCCGGATGGTGTGGTACGAGTGGTTTCGCTACGGACGGCGAACGGGAAGGTGGAAAGACCGGTAGATAAAATCTGCATCCTACCGGTTGCAACTTCGTCGGACGAAGGAGAAATCGACCGAGACGACTGATTTGTGATCGGCTGAAACTCCGGTCATTTCAGGGGGGCGAGGATGTTGGTGACCAACCCTATTAACATTGTCATCCCCTTGTGCTGAGTAATGCAAATTGGATTGCTACCCAGCAGAAGCAGAAGCTCTCTGCTACCAACGGCTCAACAGCTCGGGAAAGTTTATTGGCTTCACTACACAGCTTTACCTGCGGGAGAACGAATCTAACATTGATTAAAACAAGCCGCGTCGAGTGCGGAAGAATTTATGTTTAAATAACTTACTAGTTTAGTTTTGTTAAATAAATAGTTATTATTAAAGTGTCGTTTAAGTCCAAGTGGGGTGTTATGCGTACTTTGGCCGAAATTACACCTAATCCCAGCGCACTTGGAATATTGCGCATACCTATCGGGCCACCATCATCTCGGTTTTCCCATCATCCTATCGCAAGGCAGTTGACCAGATCCGGGGACCCCACCGAGCTATCGAACAATATGTTTCTAGTTACATTGGTCATGAGAAGAGTACCTTCGGGTTCATTTGTTGTTACACAGTAATGTGTATGACAAAAATGTAGTCAGATCTAACGTTTCCGTACACAGTACATCCGACGCTTCTCTACTAATTGTGACTGTCATTGAAACATCAATTGAATTGTACTTAGTATAGAGCAATAATGGACAACAATAAATTAGAAGAAACATTGTACTTGGATCCCCCATCGATAGTGGAGTCTTTGGGACTTCTTTTCCCGGAGCTAATTCGTGGATATTTTAGACCGTTATCCGCTATTCTTCAAAATATTTATACCAATACAATGTGTGTGTGTGTGTGTGTGTATATATATATATATATATATATATATATATATATATATATATATATATATATATATATATATATATATATATATATATATATATATATATATATATATATATATATATATATATATATATATATATATATATATATATTATATATATATATATATATATATATATATATATATATATATATATATATATATATATATATATATATATATATATATATATATATATATATATATATATATATATATATATATATATATATATATATATATATATATATATATATATATATATATATATATATATATATATATATATATATATATATATATATATATATATATATATATATATATATATATATATATATATATATATATATATATATATATATATATATATATATATATATATATATATATATATATATATATATATATATATATATATATATATATATATATATATATATATATATATATATATATATATAATATATATATATATATATATATATATATATATATATATATATATATATATATATATATATATACACTGAAGTTTTTTTTTATGCGGGGGATACGTACCGCATAAAAAAAATCCGCATAAAAAAAAACCGCATAACTTTGAGAATCCGCATAAAAAAAAACCGCGTAACTTTGAAAATCCGCATAAAATAAAACCGCATAACTTTGAAAATCCGCATAAAAAAAACACATAAGGTGTGAAATATTTTTCAATATTAAGAGCCATAGTACTCAAGGAAAAGCAAGGATTTGAAGTAAAAAAGTTTAGAAAAAAGCGCGGAGTAGGGTCATATGAGCAAGCTTAGAGTTTTCCGGCTACTTAGCTCTTTTTCTTCTGCAACGCAGGAGTCAGGATCTTTTGGCATTAAATGCGAATCACCTGAGTCTGCGGCATGTCCAGACAAGCGTAAAGTCACTTAATGACTTATGCTGTCGGAACCTTGACTTCTTGGAATCGCAAGACTGACCTCGGCACCTAACCGACCAGCATCGAGATAACGATTTCGAAAGAAATTTCAACGTCGGGAAATTTCTCCGTCGGAGTAGACTAGGCCCCCGCCGGGGACTAATTCGAATAGATCGGGAAGTAGCGCCGGCAGATGCTCGTCGGGGCGCCTGACAACTGGAAGTCACTCCACCCCGAATCGCAGTTCGTATCGGTTTCGGAAGATCTTCCACTGCCGGGGAACTTTTCGTCGGAGTAGGAAAGATCCACCGTCGGGGACTATTCCGAGTAGTCCGTAGCGAATCGCCGCTTGAATCATCGGGGCGCCAGTGAACCGGACGCAATCCTCCACCGGGAATCGCTGGACTAACCTCGGCATTCTGCCGGACTGCATCTAAGGAAGAATAACGTGTCCGTCAACGGTTGCAGGAGACATTCTTTCGTCGGGGAACTCTCCGCCGAGGTAGGCTAGCTCCACCGTCGGGAGCTACGCCGAGTAGCACCGAACGCGACAGACCCTGGTCGTTGGGGCACCAGTGAACCGGAAGCCACCCTCCAACCGGAATCGCCAGATCGACCACGGCATCCAACTGGTCAACGTAGAGAGGAAGGCATGTAGAATGTCATGCCGTGCAGGGTTGATATGGCGGTTACGAGACAAGCGAAATCTAGCACGACCAGCTAGACCTGGAATCAAGTGAAGTGCATTAACACGCCTCCCCCCAAAGTAGTCATTTCAAATGGAATCCGGGGGATCAGGCAAATGTCGGACTTCTTGGTGGAGTTTAGAGGAATAGAGAGTTATCTTCTCTGTTCAGAGTCCCTCACTCTGGCACATGATGGACGAAATCGGTAGTATGGTCTAACTACTGAACGTGTGCCTGGCGTAAAAGCTTTATCACCAAGTAAAAAAAAGATACACGCTCAGAGACTTTTTTTCCGATCTCGCCGAACTGAGTCGAATGGTATAAGAGATTCGGCTCTGCGGGCCTCGGTTAAAAAGTGTAAATTCCGACCGATTGCATAAGTTTTATTATGAGAAAGTTAAAAAGGTATTCAGTCATTTTCTGTTTTTATTTTCACTGCATCAAGAATACTTCTCATATCCTTAACCCAAAGACTAGTAATTTATAACCTAAAATAAAAATATGAATATTTTATGTCTTTTGTTTAGGCATGTGGATTTACGAGGATCTATCTTTCGATAAAAGTCGCTTCAGGTGATGCCCTAGAAATTAAAAGGAAGCTGCATAAAAAGAATCGCATAACTTTGAAAATTCGCATAAAAAACCGCATAACTTTGAAAATCCGCATAAAAAAAACCGCATAACTTTGAAAATCCGCATAAAAAAAAACCGCATAACTTTGAAAATCCGCATAAAAAAAGTCGCATAAAAAAAATCCGCATAAAAAAAACCGCATAAAAAAAGACTTCAGTGTATATATATATATATATATATATATATATATATATATTTTTTTTTTTAATTGCCCACCACACTCCCCCACACCAAAGAACTCATACAAGAGCCCCCTGGTAGTGGACGCAACTTGTCTCAGCCCATGAACAATGGCAACAAAAACAAATAAAACAAACTGAGCTGAGACAGACATTTATTGATGTGCAATTAGTTTAAGATAATTAACTAAGGTGGAATCCCAGTGGAAATAGATTTCCTGTTAAGGGATCCACATTATAAATTAAATTAAAGTTAAATACTGCTGACGGATGTTTACATTAAATTACAAAACAATATCATTAATTAAATATTTCGTTAAGCCTATGTTTAAAGTACTGTTTCAATCTAGCCTTGAAGATGGTACGATTGTCGATTCTCTGCATGTCAAGTGGAAGTGCATTAAATTTGGTAGGGCCAATAAAAAGAATGCGCTTTTGGCCAAGGTTTGTGGCTGCTCGAATGCGTTGCAAGTTACTATTTCGACGTGTTGAACGAGAATGTGTTAAAGTTGTAAAATGTATATTATGCTGCGCGATGGAGTTATGTAGATTGTCGTGTATGAATAATAATGTTTGTACGTCACATAAGTGGGCTATGGGTAAAATATTGTGGGCACTTTCAGAGTATAACAACAAAGTCGAATATAAAAGTGGTTTATTAAATATAATTTTCAGGGATCTGTTTTGTAGTGTTTGTAGCTTTTTAAGGTGAGAGCTCGCTGCTCGCCCCCATACCGATACTAAGTAGTTAAGTTGTGAATGAATGTATGCAAAGTAGTAGTTCAATAGAGCTCGCTGGGGAACAAACGCTTTAACTCTCCACAAAATACCACAGGAGGATGCCACACGCTTTTCGATAAATTTTATATGGTGTGTCCAGGATAACGTAGGATCTAAGTGTATACCCAAATATTTGAAACAGTCCACATTTTCAATTGTACAATCTCTAAGTTTGGGATGATGATGTGTTGGTAAAGTTTTCCGTATGGATCGGAAGATCATGTACTTAGTTTTGGAAAGGTTTAGTGATAATAAATTTGCTTTGAAATATTGGTCGAGAACACTTAGATCGTTATCGATCGAGTTAATAATAGTATTGACATCATTGTTGGGATAAAACAGAGCTGTGTCATCAGCAAACAGTCTAGGAGTTCCAGTAAGCCTCAAGTTACCTAGGTCATTAATATACAACAGAAATAACAAAGGTCCTATATTACTACCTTGAGGGACACCGATTCCAATGGGAGCAAGGCTACTACGTTCACCATCCACAGATACAAATTGCTTTCTATTCGTCAGGTAACTATGAATAACAGAATGAGCAATGCCCCTGATACCGTAACATTCAAGCTTGGCCAGCAGTATTGTGTGGTCCAAAGTGTCAAATGCTTTTTTAAGGTCTAGGAATAGAGCACCAACAATGTTTTTACGATCCACTTCGCTCATTATTAGATCTACTAATTCAATTATAGCGGTTTGGGTGCTAGAGCCTTGTCTAAACCCATACTGAAATCTATAGAGGACGCTGTGTTTGTTCAAAAATTCTAATAATCTAACAACAAATAGTTTTTCGAGGATTTTGTTGAAAACGGACAGTGTAGATATAGGACGATAATTATTACAATCACAACAGTTACCTGATTTAAAAACAGGGATGACTTTAGCCACTTTGAGACAGTCAGGGTAATAACCAGATTGAACAATTATGTTGATACATTGAGAAAGGATTCTAGAAAAAGCGCAAGAATTTCCTTTTAACATATTGGCAGGAATGTTATCAGGGCCACTACTCTTCTTATTATCTAGGCTATGTATCAGCATAATTACTTCGTTTGTTGATGAAGGACGTAAAAATATTGACTCACGGACGCGACGAACATTACTTAAAGGACAAATGTTTGAGGTGGTGGGGATATCATTTGACAGTTTTTGCCCTATACTAGAGAAGAAGACATTAAAAGACTCACAGACTTCTGCATTATTGTTGGTTTTTTTACCATCGACAATTAGATTTATCTGGTCGCTTTTCTTTGCTAAACCAAAAGTGCTTTTTAGGTTTTTCCATAGTTTTGAATGTGGTGTGTTAGTAAGAAGGTTCTCATAGAAAGATTTTTTTACCCGTCGTTTTGTGGCATCTACCTTTTTGGATACATGCAATAGCATTTGCTTTAGATGTTGATCGGTGGGATTACTTTTGAGACGTTGAAGGTAATTACTCTTTATTTTTACTAGAGTCCATAAATCCAAAGTCATCCAGGGACAGTGAGTGCCTTTCACTTTAACTGTTTTAGTTATTGTTTTCGTATGACGTTGAAGTAATGAGTTGTATGTGGATGCGATAGATTGAATAGTAGATTCCGGGTCGACAATGACATCAATACTATTAATGAAGCTGGAAAACTCGTGGTTAAGTTGGCGATGGTTTACAATTTTTTTGGTAAGCAACATTGGTTCCCTATCAGCTGTAATTTTGAAAGTTGTTAAGATCTGAGAGTGGTCTTTCAGATTGTTAAATATTGTGTCATTGCGCACTCGAATTACATTGTCCAGTTTGCATAGCACATGATCAAGTATGTTTTCGCTAATTGGTCTGGTAGGAAAAACATTTGTACAAATAAAGTCATAGGATTCCAACAGTATTTTATATCTTCTAACAATATTGTTATTAGCAAGATTAATTGGGACATTTACATCACCTACAATAGCACACGAGTGCTTCGATTGGACTGAACACATCAAATTTTCTAAATAGGCTGAGAAATCATTGAAATCAAAGCTAGGAGGACGGTAAATTCCATGAACATCATAAAACTGTCCTTTGATAAACAGTTCGATGTGAATGTGATGAAATCCTTCTGCGGTATAGTTTTTTACAATTCTATGTTTGATAGTCTGATTGACATACACAGCTAAACCTCCGCTAGAGTGTTGCCTGCACGCGAAAAATGCTTTGAAATGTGGTATTTCATAGAGAGCACAATTGTCGTCTTTTAACCATGTCTCACCAATCACTATAACATCTATGGAAGTTTTACAACTGTCAAGGGTTTGCAAAATTTCATCAAATTTAGAGAGATTGTTTATACCTCTTACGTTCCACTGCAAAATTTTTAGTGTCTGGTTATCATTATTAATATAATTGTCATTAAAATCGTAAATATGGTCGAAAGAAATTTTTTTGATTGTATTAGCCATTGGATATGCATGAATTCAAGTTTTATGCTGGATTGTTAACTACAATTCTTAATTTCGTTTTCGCTTAGGGGCAGATTGTTGTGGTGAAGAAGAGGCAGATTTTGCACTTTTGTAATTATTTATGATTCGATCAAGGTCATGTTTGCTACCAATTCTTTCAATCTTAGAATGTTCATCCTTTTTTACTAAAATCATTCCTCCACGACCAGGCCATACAAATTTAATGTTAAGAAGTTTTTGGGATTCACGCATTTCTTTTAACAATTCTAATGACAAGGCTGACAGTTCTTCGCGGATCGCGACTTTCATTGCATTTCCGTTTACATTTAGTGCTTCATCAATCGTCGTAGTTAACAATGGGCCAAATTGTTGCTTTTTGTCAAGCAACAATTCTTTCAAATCTGTGTTTTTGAAAACAACTCTAATCGGAATTATAGCATTATTATTTTTATTGTTAGAGTACAATCTGGTCGACGAAACAAGGGAATCAGAGGACAAATTAACACCGGTACATTTAAACGTTTTCAGCACGAGATCAGTTACATTTTCATTAGGCAGTGAGGGTAAACCAAGTATCATTACACTATTTTCTATTGTTTTCTTATTTTCTTTATCAAAATTCATTTCAAGTTTATTGACAGTGGTAGAAAGCGACAACTGAGAAGATTTTAAAGCGTTAAGTTCATGTGTTAAACGTTCATTCTCAGATTTCAAATCTTTGAACTCCGACACGATAGTATCGAACTTCTCAGACAGAAAATTCTGAGACGACTCTATAGCATTAGTTAGCATTTTGACCTCCTCCGTCACTAACTGCATTTGAGCAGACACAACACTGGCCACAGTCGCATTTAGTTTGCTGCTAATTGATGATATAAAAGATTTTTCATTATTTTGCATGTCAATTATGCGTTTATAGATATCTGTACATTTTACCGAGCAAAAGTAAGCTTTTGCTCGGTAAAATGCCGCAATGCCTCGGCATTTCAAGTGAACAGCAGCAAAACAATACAAACATATCAAAAGCTCATTTTGGTCGGATTCTAGTTGCTGACAAACTCCACAAGTCATTTTACTTTCCCAATCCATACCGATCGTGAACGCTAGACACAGGCACTTTTAAAACACAGATCAACAATTTACGAAATAAAACAAAGCAAAAATAAATAAATAAATAGAGAGCACATCAGTGAGGTTAAAAAAACCCAAATGGGAAAAAAAACCTTGAATGAAACCATTAACCAGAGTATGCAGTAGGAACGCAAACAATTCACCAGAGCTCGGTGTTCAGCACAGTCCACTGATGATATAGAATATATGGAGCACAACACTTACCGTTAAACAGTCCTGTAGGGTGCCGGGTGTCCGACTGTAAACTAAACAACTAAAGTGGCCCCCAGAATCTACTGATCAAGAGGCTAATGCGGCAAACGGTACACAGCAATCGGTCTATCAATCAATTAAATCTGCCTCTGCACAGCCACAACACTTATAAAGAAGTTCACACCATGCCACACTTACTGTTTGTGGACAGCTTGCGCCCAGCGAGAATCCCCTTTACACAGACACAAGTGCCACTGCCGAAAAGAGACAGAACCACTATCCACCGGCGATGCACCGTTCTGAGGTTCAACCACAGCCACTCAAAAGAGCTCAAACTATCACTCTTACTGTATGTAGACAGCTTGTGCGTAGCGAGCACCTTCAGCACACGTAGTGTACTATGAGCGCCGTTGCCGAAAAACGATACACAACGCCTGGCAGTGTATTGAAAGATGTACTAGATCACTTTTCCCGATATTGCGCACACCAATCGAACGCTCGACCCACGGGGCAACGATTGCAGTGTCGCATACAGGGGAACGAGCAACACCACAGCTGACCGATATACAGACAAGCGGACACTACCACAACAACTATAGCACAAGATGGACTAACGAATAATAATTTGGGCAAAGAAACCCTAAATTATTTTCGGTCAAAACTATCGATCCTCCGGCACTTATTCACGAACCTCCAATCTACACTGGTTACAGGTACACTAAATCACAAATTACAAGAAAAATATCTTTAAGGAAGTAAAAATACAACACTTTAATTGGCAAAGAAAAGCAGCTCTTAGAAAAGAGCAACGATCGCCGTCAACAGAGTTATATATATATATATATATATATATATATATATATATATATATATATATATATATATATATATATATATATATATATATATATATATATATATATATATATATATATATATATATATATATATATATATATATATATATATATATATATATATATATATATATATATATATATATATATATATATATATATATATATATATATATATATATATATATATATATAATATATATATATATATATATATATATATATATATATATATATATTATATATAGTATATATATATATATATATATAATATATATATATATATATATATATATATAATATATTATAATATATATATATATATAATATATATATATATATATATATATATATATATATATATATATATATATATATATATATATATATATATATATATATATATATATATATATATATATATATATATATATATATATATATATATATATATATATATATATATATATATATATATATATATATATATATATATATATATATATATATATATATATATATATATATATATATATATATATATATATATATATATATATATAACCCTAAATTATTATGATTACTAATTATGATACTGATGATTTTCTTTGAATGGTATCACTGCTAGTATCGCCCTTTTCCAGAGAAAGCGTTGATTTCTTAGTTCTCGGTCGCGTTGGAAATTTGAGTAAAGTATAAACTTCAAATCGATTAGAAAAAAATCGTTTTTTTTTGGCTCAGTACAATATATAACCCATTTAGGAAAATGCAGTTTTCCCACCACAATTTAGATATTTTATTAACAGAGCAATAGCAATAATTCGTTTGTATGTCTATTTTATGGGCCATTTTTTCGCTTTCCCATTGATTTGGTTTGAGATTTCTAGCACTGATGTTGTCCTATGCTGATTTGAGCGATTCTCTGAGTGCTGCCACTATCCCATGTAGTATGTGTTATCAACAACATCGCGAAGCATCAAGTTCTAAATGTTCTCAAACGATATAATATCCGTAAAGAGTGATAAGAGTTATGAGAAATGTCTCATCACACTATTAGGTGGATTAAAAGCATTTTTGCCTTTCTCATATAGAAAGGATGTGCAATCACTCTGAAAACCGACTTTTTAACCGACGCCCGGAGAGCCGAGCCACATATACTATTCGACTCAGTTCGTCGAAATTGACAAATGTCTGTATGTGTGTATGTATGTGTGTGTGTTTTCAAAACTCACTCACTTTTCTCAGCGATGGCTGAACCGAATCGCTCATTTCAAATGAAAGGTATAACGCTCACATAAGCTGCTATTGAATTTTTTATCGATCGGACTTCCGGTTCCGGAGTTACGGGTTGAAGAGTGCGGTCACCCAGCAAATTCCCTTAAAAAATGGTAACACCATGATGTCCAAATGGTGCAATACATATTAAAAAGGGTGCAACATAACTCGGATTTGCGGGTCTAGATCACTAATGATCATTCTAAGCAGCTTTGACCACATTGGCCACCTATGACGGTTCTTGATGCCCCGGGTACTTTCCAAATTCGTAAGTTAATCTCACACCTTTTTTTCAGGGAATTCTTGATCGATTTTCATAAACTTGGTTTCAAATGAAAGCTACAATACTCCCATGGACTGTTGTTGAATTTCATTCGTATCTGACATTTGGTTCCGGAGTTACAGGTTGTTTATGCGACCACATAGGAATTTCCCATATAAACCAGTAAAATCGTAATACTTCAAAGGATAAAAATCCATTTCTATTTGCAAGTCTAGATTACATCATTTCTATTTGCAAGTCTAGATCACTGATGGCCAATCAATGATTCTTTGAATTAATGTCCACTATTGTCAGTTCCGGAATTTTCGGGTTCTGGGCATATTCCAGAATTAGTCACATCGATTACTCGATGATGACTGAACCGATTTCCATAAACCAAATCTCAAATGGAGGGTATAATATGCTGTTGGGTATTGCATACTCCATCAGCCCCCTCTCAACTTCCCCTCACGCCATCTCTTTCTACATTAACGCCCCCCTCCCTCCCCTTTGACCTATATTTTTTTTACTACCAATTTTATATTAGATGAGAGAATCTCACTCGGTATCGTTTGTTGGTTTTAATCGACGATTTTATTTATGGTATGTTTAGGTTATCCTGAATTCGGTTGATTTTTGAGCTGTGTTTTCGATTTAGGTATAACACTTTTTACATTTTAGCGACATTCAATTAGATTAAGATTACTGGGTTGGGTAGGGAAAGTTATGAAAATTTAGAGCCATAGTACTCAAATGAGAGCAAGGATGTGAAGTATACAAACTAGAAGTATTTTTAGAAAAAAGCGCTTCTGTTATAATCCAGCCAAATATTAAAAGGCGCCTTTCTACTACTTATTCGCAAATTAATAAGTATTGATACCTCGTTAGCTTAGTTCAAGTTAACTAGCCGAATTTTCATAATAACTTGCATCAATTTTAGACAATTCTAATACAGTGAAGATCCGTTTTATCAGCCCTTTGGTGAGTTTAGGGCTGTTAAAATGGGGATATTGACAAAATCGGGACATATATTTTTCTTTCTTTTTAACAACCGAAGTTCTTAAAATATTCTTATTTAGTCCCTAGATATATCTTCATAACCCTTTCCGATTACTTAGTTTAAATTTCGCTTAATAGGGTCAGACAGCGCAAAATTGAAAATAAAATTAAAATTTGGGTTTTTCATATTAAGGATCTCTAAGATAAGAAAAATATGCTCAAGAAAAAATTTACTCGAATTCGACTTGGTTCGTCTGCTAGAGCCCATCAAACTACCAACTATCACCAACTATCTTCACTATAATCTATCAATCATACAACAACATGACAACAATGTTCCATAAATACCTTCTCGTCTCATTGCGACTGTACTCTCCGCAAAATAGATCTTTGTCACACACGTCCATAGCGAACTAGTCCATTGTTCACATTGTTCTTTCAAATTGATGTTCTTTGGGTGTTTCAAACAATTCGAATAATTAAAAATCATATTAGATTTTGTTCTGTTTGCTTTCGTCCATTTCTGGACAGCCAGTTTATAAAAGGAGCAAATGAGTTATTTTCAACCTACAATCATTTCCTAATACACTAGTTATAAAACTATTTGTAACTTGTATGGACTTGTCAGCTTCAGATTCATCCAAATCTGAAAAAAAACAGATCCGTCCAGATTTCGAAAATATGTATTTTAGCTAATTTTCAGCTAAGAGGTCATGCACAAATAATGTAGCTTTTTGCCTTTCTCATATAGAAAGGATATGCAATCACTCTAAAAATCGTCACATGATCTCGGTATTGACATAAGGTTTCTGAGTTTAAACAGGAGAGATTTACACCACCCCCTCCCCCTCAACGGTCACCACCAATTTAAATTCCCCTTAGATCACCTCTCATCACCTAAATGGGCGGATGAACGTCTGCCAGGGTGTGGGCTGAGAAATGACAATAACACTGTACGAGATGGCGCTGGGCCTGTGGCCTTCGACTGGCATGGTCCATTCTCATTGAAGTCTTCTTGGCTGGTTGGTAGATATGTGCTCCTACTTGCAAGTTGATCAATTCGCTTGGGTGGGGGACATGTGGATCCTACTAGTTGTCGACTCTTTTGATCGTGAATATGAGGCTAGTTCAGGAAAGGAGTGCAGGACTGGCACCTAAGAGATAGTTAATTATTCAGGACTTGTTCTTATGATTATTAAACTCGACCAAGCACACCGGCTCTCAGAAATGATAAACAACCCTTTCAGGTCGGTGTGGTCTATTCGAGTCGAACCAGGCGGACATTCGGTTCGAACAAACTTTATCGGGAATAGTGGATAAATATTTCTTACGCCTTTATTGGCAGAGATTCTTTTTGCGAAATTCTAAAGTACCTTCACTGGTATAGCTACTCAGGATAATAATAATAGAAAAATTAAGGGTTTGCCTGGTCCATAATGTAATGAATATGTATATTGACTAGAACAGGGATAATCGAGTTATGTTATAAGATAGAGAAGAAACTGAACAGTTGTAGGAAAAGTATTCGCGAGTAAGGACTAATACTGCTAGTATGTTTACCGTTTCAATTAATAGTCGATTGATCCGCTTCGAACCTAGGAGATAAAAAAGGAGATTAGGAAGAGACAGAAGCGGATTAAATGCGAAATTTGCCAATATGACGTTGACCCCAAGGTGATGGTAAGATGATTTTCCTTAGGATGACAGACTAGATGACACGACGTTACACGCTCTAAACTTGCGCCAAATAGTTATGTATGTATGAATGTAAGCCCGTATGTATGCCTGTATGCATGGATGTGTATATGACCAATGACCCTATGAGCAACATGGAAGGACAGCCTCTGAGCCGCCAAAACGCTCATGGGAAGCCGGGTGCGTGGTCGTAGGTGTGATCATAAAGCACTGCACACGCTGTCAAGTGCAACGGAAAGACGGTAGGTGTACAGTTAATGCACATAGGTTGCAGAAATAGGTTGTTGAGACAGCCCGATTGCACACTGATAAATAACAATAACAATAACAATAAATTACAAAAGTAAACTAAATCTTCTCTAACTTACACAACTTGAATACTCCGGAAAAGGGATTTTCAATAAACGATAGTGCAAAGTGATGTTATGAAGCGTCACAAGTTAGTACCCACAGTCACGGCCGTCGAGAGTAGAGGGAGACAGTTTTAATATTGGTATGATTTAATTAGGATAGCTTGTCTTAATTCTAAATTGCAGAATATTGGATAGCTTGTCTTAATTCCAAATTGCAGCTTATTCTATTTCTGCCAACCGAAAGAACATATACATCCATCAGTTGTCGTTTGCCTTCCTGAACTTCAGGTGCCAGAACGAGAAAGAGTGTAAGTGGCGCCATCTGTTACTGAGCATTTCAACTAGTAACCCTTACATATTTCACATATCGTAAAATGCCTGGATTTTGTGAGAGTTGCTCTGATACATTTTCCGATGGTCGTAATGCTGTAAAATGTGGCGGTTTTTGCTCTTCGTCATTTTGCGCAAAATGCTGCGGACTAAACGACGAATTATTTGCCGCTGTTGTTAACAAGTCTAACTTATTTTGGATGTGTAACACCTGCAAAAATATCATGGACAAAGCACGTTTTCGTAACGCATTAGTGTCCGTTGAGTCCGCAAACCAAATGGTGATCGAGGAGCTTAAAAATTCAATTCGCAACGACATACTGGAGGAATTAAAGGTAGAAATTCGGACCAACGCCAAAACGTTGATCGACGCTGTACCAAAAACACCGATTCCTGGGCCGCGACAATTTTCCTTTAATTCTGCTAAAAGAAAGAGAGACAACGACGATACAGACTCCAATCCTTCTAAGCTGCTACGTGGTACTGATGGTTCATTGACATCCCTGTGAATCGTGAATATAAAAAGTTTGGTTGTACCTGTCAGGAATTTCGCCCGATGTCCCTGATGAAAGCGTCACCAAGCTAGCTGCGGATAAACCCGGAAATTCGAACATCACTGTCGTCAAGTTGGTCACTCGTGGCAGAGATCCTAGAACGCTGAATTTTGTATCCTACAAAGTTGGCATGCCCACGGATCTCACTGAAAAGGCCATGACGGCGTCTACATGGCCAGTTGGCATTGCTTATCGTGAGTTTGAAGAGAAGTCGGATTCCAGAAAGGTTTTTTGGAAACCGAATGCGCCCGACTCAGCAACAATGACTGCTTCCACTGCTCTTCGCCCGCCTCCCAACTAGTTACATCGCCTGTTTCACATCCTGTATTGCCTGTTCCCGAAGTTGCCGCACATTCCAAGCAGTTTCTTTCCGTTTACTACCAGAACATGCGAGAAATGAGATCGAAAACACAAGAATTCTATTTAGCGCTTTCTTCTAGTGACTACGACGTCATTGTCCTTACGGAAACCTGGCTGCGCGAAGACATATTAAGCTCTCGTCGAACTACGTAATATATCGCTGCGACCGCAACTCAACAACCAGTCATCTGCGTCGAGGCGATGGCGTCCTAATAGCGGTAAAGAACAACCTCGCAGGCTCGCAGCTAAGCTTGCCTGGAATGGAACGCCTGGAGCAAATCGCCGTGCGTATCGCCCTCCCGAATCAATCTGTATATATTAGCTGTGTTTATCTCAGGCCACTATTTGTATCACGCGCACGCTAATGCCGTTCAAACAATTCTAGACAATGCTGGCAGCACCGACACTGTTCTCGTCTTTGTAGACTACAATCTTCCACGCCTTTAGTGGTCGCTCGATAATGATCTTAAAAAAAAAAGTGTCCGTGATTGAATTCGTTCGGGTGATGTTAATTGTTGTGGTCTAATTAAGTCAATTTTCGATCGGGAAAAAGATCAATTACCGCCGCAGGATTGACACCAGCGGGTGCGCGGAAAAGTTTTCTGTAAGGTGATACGGTTTGATTAACGTTTAAAGTGCAATCTGCTTAACTAAAGCGATAAAACACTTTGCTATTGCCACCGGTCAGACACAACAAAAGCCAACCAGTGATCAGTGCCTTACTATTGCTTCGTTGGCCCGTCGCGGGGCGAAGCAAAGAAGAGCGTGAAACACCGATAGTCAGATATGACTACTGTGCTGTGCAGTGCGTGTGCCTTGAAAATTTCGTCAGCAAGTGATCGTGTGTATTGTTTCGGCGGCTGCGATCACATCCTACATGAGAAATGTGCGGATCTCAATACCGCTAGTGCAAGTGCCCTTAAAAGCAATAATGCGCTACGATATGTGTGTTTTGACTGTCGTAAAAAACAGTCTTGCCTGAATGATGTACTGAAAAAATGCGGGGAACTACAGAGCGCGGCAAAAGGCACAACATGAGCTGACCAACAAGTTGTTGAATGAATGCGTGAGTAGAATCGAAAGCGGGATCAAGCAGCAACTTGCGGACCTTTTCCAGTCTAGCAAACAAGGATCCGTGAATGTTAACTCCGGCGAAAACTTAAATGTTCTATCATATGCTGACGTCGTTCAAGCCAATGTGGGCCACCCCGCATCAATTAGAAAGAGGAAAGCTGCCGTCATGACTGCAGGTGATCTTCCGGTGCACAAACAGTCAAACTCTAATTGCGACTCCATGGAAGTCGGTCGGGCAAACGTCGATTTTTGACTGTTCCACCTAGCAGTGATAACCTTGGCAATGAGAATACGCCCAAAAGCGCACCCCTGTGTAACTTTGCAGAAACACATCCAGCTAAGTCCAATGCAATTGTGAAGCGAGAGCGAACAGTCATCATTAAACCAATCGAGCAGCAAGTTGCGACTGTTACAAAGCAGGAAATTCAAGGCAAGCTTGACCCAGTTTCATTGGGTGTCAAAGAGGTATATTACCGACCCAATGGAGAAGCAACTGTTAGGTGTGACTCCCGTGAATCAGCGCTTAAATTGCTCAGTACAGTGAAAGCGAATCTGTCTGAGAAGTATAACGCCGACGTCCAGAAAGCTCTAAAACCCAGAGTAAAAGTTGCTGGTTTTACTGACGACATCACTGCGGAAAACTTCGTGGAAAAATTAATTCAGCAAAATAATTTTCCTCAGCCTGCCAATCTGACGGTGATACGAATTGTGCGAAACGAAAAACACACAGATAATCCGATGTCTGCCATTATTGAAACTGATGCCAAAACATTCGAAAAGCTGATGCAACTACAACATGTCAACTTGGGTTGGATGCGCTGCAAGATCTCTGAATGTGTAAACGTGCTCCGCTGTTATCGCTGCTCGGAGTACGGCCATAGAGCTGCCACATGCAAGAAGTCCCCATGCTGTCCGATTTGCGCCGAAGGGCATGAGCACAAAGAGTGTGTCTCAGATATCCAAAAATGCATTAATTGTCACAATGCAAATGTGACAACAAATCCTGAAGATCAAACGCCAACTGATCATGCTTCTTGGAGTTCTGAGTGCCCCCTGTATCAAACTCGACTTAGAATGTCACGCCGTATTATTGACTACAGTACATAGCAACTAGCGCAACACGGCGAAGCCGCCCAGTTTTCCGACCGATGTAATCAGCAAGAATCTGCCACCGACGCCCATATGATTGACACGGAACATAGATGTTATAGCAGCGACCTTTCCCGGTCAGGTAAAGCTAAGGAGGGTATATGTCCTCCCGAAGCTATTCGAGATACTGCGCGCTGGTCTACAATTGCAGTTTACCAACGAACGGAATCAGCTTGACTCCATCACCGACTCCCATCTGTTTGCCATGGAATTTGGATGTTATGGCGGCGACCTTTCCCGGTCAGGTAAAGCTAAGGAGGGTATATGTCCTCCCGAAGCTATTCGAGATACTGCGCGCCCTGAATCTGGTCTACAATTGCAGTTTACCAACGAACGGAATCAGCTTGACTCCATCACCGACTCCCATCTGTCTGCCATGGAATTTGGATGTTATGGCGGCGACCTTTCCCGATCAGGTAAAGCTGAGGAGGGTATATGTCCTCCCGAAGCTATTCGAGATACTGCGCGCCCTGAATTTGGTCTACAATTGCAGTTTGCCAACGAACGGAATCAGCTTGACTCCATCACCGACTCCCATCTGTTTGCCATGGAATTTGGATGTTATGGCGGCGACCTTTCCCGGCCAGGTAAAGCTAAGGAGGGTATATGTCCTCCCGAAGCTATTCGAGATACTGCGCGCCCTGAATTTGGTCTACAATTGCAGTTTGCCAACGAACGGAATCAGCTTGACTCCATCACCGACTCCCATCTGTTTGCCATGGAATTTGGATGTTATGGCGGCGACCTTTCCCGGCCAGGTAAAGCTAAGGAGGGTATATGTCCTCCCGAAGCTATTCGAGATACTGCGCGCCCTGAATTTGGTCTACAATTGCAGTTTGCCAACGAACGGAATCAGCTTGACTCCATCACCGACTCCCATCTGTTTGCCATGGAATTTGGATGTTATGGCGGCGACCTTTCCCGGCCAGGTAAAGCTAAGGAGGGTATATGTCCTCCCGAAGCTATTCGAGATACTGCGCGCCCTGAATTTGGTCTACAATTGCAGTTTGCCAACGAACGGAATCAGCTTGACTCCATCACCGACTCCCATCTGTTTGCCATGGAATTTGGATGTTATGGCGGCGACCTTTCCCGGCCAGGTAAAGCTAAGGAGGGTATATGTCCTCTCGAAGCTATTCGAGATACTGCGCGCCCTGAATTTGGTCTACAATTGCAGTTTGCCAACGAACGAAATCAGCTTGACTCCATCACCGACTCCCATCTGTTTGCCATGGAACTTGGATGTTATGGCGGAGACCTTTCCCGGTCAGGTAAAGCTAAAGAGGGTATATGTCCTCCCGAAGCTACTCTAGATACTGCGCACCCTGAGTTTGATCCACCATTGCAGCCTGCCAACATACGTAATCAGGTCAACTCCGTCACCGACACCCACCCGTCTACCACAGAACTTGAAGGACACGACATCAACCTTTTCCGGTCAGATAACAACGCTCTAAACAAGTCAGACCAACTCGAAGGACATGGAATTCCTGTATCCGTTTCCTCAGGTAAATACAATGAATGTATATGTCCTTCCGAAGTAGGACATACAGATGCTGCCCCCGTTGAAAGCCCACCCCATTTACAGGCATTTGCTTCCACAATCACTCGATCTACCACCGTTCAACCGTCAGGACAAAACCTGCAGGGACATCTTAAAATTGATTGATCGCTGTCGTCTGCTCGATATGGAAACTCTGGCAAAAAGGAGAAATACATCCAGAGCGATATTTGTTGGGAAAATATTGACTGGCCAAATGGATGCCCCAGATATTCTCTCACAAATCAACATTAACGTACCCCCCAGAAACCTTAGATCACGTAACTTTTTAAGACTAGACTTTCAGCGCACCGAGTACGGTCAGAACGAACCCATAAGGGCGATGTGTAATGTTTTCAATAGTGTGTATGACCATTTCGATTTTTATGTTTCTAGTGATGTTTTCAAGAATAGACTTAGGAGATTGACTTAGCTTATAAGATTATGTGAAAATATTTCTGTAATGTTATTGAAATGCTGTATACCTTGTATGTAATTTTGTTAATTTGTAGTGTCACTTCATTGTTATTGTAGGAAAAACATGCGAAAAGATTATGGGTTTTTACGCGCATTCGAGGTCTGCTTCTGAAGTGAACCTTGAAATGGGCTTTTCCCATACAACAACATTAAATTTCATGTAGACCAACATGGGTCAGATGAAAAATGGAAATAAATAAATAAATAAATAAATAAATAAAATGTTACCTACCTATTAATGCCTCTTCGGAACAAGAAATTGCTGTAACGGAGTCTATGGTTGCAGGCGGTCTGTACCAGATCTGCACATTGACGAATGTGAACGGGAGGATCCTCGATCTTGCATTCGTAAACAACACGGATATCGTAGAGCTGCTTGAACCTCCGACTGCTATTCTCAAAGTCGATCCTCACCACAAATCGTTTGTCCTGCGGCTAGATGTACGTACCAACACTGGAGATGATTCATTTCATTCGATTGACGAGCTTGATTTTGACATTAACCGTTGCAACTTTGACGAAATCTCCGCACTGATTGCCACTGTCGACTGCACCGACTTAATGTGATGTAATGAGCTTGACGAAGCAGTCGCGCTGTTTTATGGCAAAGTATATGACATACTCCGCCTAAAGGTTCCACTGAAACGAGTCAACAGAAGGGTGGATTTCAAATTTCCATGGTGGAACGCAGAGATTCGCCGTTTGCGTAATGCCGTGCGAAAACAACGCAAGCGTTATTTCCGCTATAAATCAGACGAAAACAAAGTTACTCTTCGACGGATAGAACTGCAATACGAAACGGCCCGGAATTCCGCTTTTCGTGAGTATTTGAATCATGTGCAAAATAGCCTTCGCGATCACCCTGCAACATTTT
Organism: Topomyia yanbarensis; assembly: GCF_030247195.1. NCBI lineage: Eukaryota > Metazoa > Arthropoda > Insecta > Diptera > Culicidae > Topomyia > Topomyia yanbarensis. Next base: position 113,849,484 of record NC_080670.1, read on the forward strand.
GGAAATTCGTTAGCAGCAGAAAACGATCTGGTAGTACTCCCACTGACGTTTTCCTTGGAAACGTGAGCGCGCAATCTCCAGCTGATACCGTAAATTTGTTTGCTGATTTCTTTCGCGGAGTGTTTAGAAGCGACTATACCGTCTCTTCGGAAGAGTATTTGGAAACATTACCATCGTACAACATAAATCTCCCCCGTCCCACTGTAAGTCGAGCTGACGTCTTGAAGGCTCTGACTGCTATTGATTCGTCGATAGAACCTGGCCACGATCATCTCTCGCCCCAATTTATAAAAAGCTGCGCCCACGTACTGTCTCTTCCAGTGTGCATCATTTTCAATCGCTCTCTCGCTGAAGGCATGTTTCCTATCGCCTGGAAAGAAGCTGCTATCGTTCCCATCCATAAGGCTGGAAATATTTACAACGTCGAAAATTGCAGAGGGATCTCATTATTAAACTGTCTCTCCAAAGTTCTCGAAAAGCTGGTGTTACGTTAGTTAAAATAATAGTCAAGTTTGATGATTCGGCAATATGTGTGAAATAAAATATTCAACCATCGACATGAGGGTGACACCGGTTGAACCAGAGCAAGCAGTTTGACAGCAGACAATTTCCGCTCAGGGCAGACTTCACTTGGTTCTGACACGCGGAAGGAAAAGATCGTGCGAGAATTTGGTGGTCGCCGATGCGACACCGCACTTTTTTCGGGAGAAGATTTTAACGCGTGTGAAAAAACTCGTCGGAAAATTGTCGTCGCGAGTGAAACTTTCTCAGAAGACCATCTGCATCCACAAAAGTCACCCATAATCCGTAAAAATTGGAAAAGGCCTTCAGCTAGCCGCACCGGTCAGTGATTAGCAGTGACTGCTCGGACAATAGTGGTGACCCGATCGGGAGGGAGCAGGCCAGAACTGTGACAAAAGAGCGTGCTGGTCTTCCCACGCAGCCGTCGGGCAATCGGACCGAGCACGTACCACCAGAACCTGAAGGAAAAGTGTCGCGTCGGTCTGAGCGAGAAAGTGATTGTGTCGTGAGTAGGGAGAACCGGATCACGAGCGACCTTCTCGGAGCATGGTCCGAATACGGTGAACCATGTCGAGAGCCGGAACGAGATACGCTATCCACTGCCCGACCAGTCTGCACGGTGAAGGGCGAACCGCGTGGTCAACGGCAGCCATCGACTTGGAGCAAGACTGGAACACAGTGAACGTCACGTGGAGCGCCGGCATCCACGACATGATGAAGAAGGCGTTGTTCACCGGGTAAGTCCATCCTAGCCCTCTGGGCACCTTTTATTTACACATATCATCATGACTGAATTCCGGCGTCCAGGGGTCACGCACATGAATGTACTTTTGGGCTACCGAGCAAAGTTTATAACAATGGCGCCCAACAAAACGAACCAATTTTGTTTGCGATTTGTAAAATTTTAGAATTAGTGTGTAATTTGTAGCACAATTCTGTTGCATCGTAACACATTTTGTAGACTCTGCCATTAAGTTAATTCTTGTTTAGTTGGCTAATTTAAGACCTTAAGGATCATGGATCCAGCAAGCCTGACGGAAGAAGAGATTTGTTACGAGTAGGTGTAGCGCCATGTGAACAATTTCGGAGCACTTCCTCGCAGAGCCAGAGCCGTTCGTTTGCGTGTTTTGATGCAGGAAGATGAAATTAAAGGTACTGTTTACGACAGTTCCACTCATGTCATGATACCGGGAGATAATATCAGTCAAAGTCAAACTCGGGTACGTGAATTAGTATCGGAAGTAGAGGGAGCATTTCAACGGGGTGACCTTCCCGTCGTGCGCATGATACGATCGCGATTAATTCATTACCGCGAAAGATTGTCCATCGTAGAGCCGCCAAATAACTACATCGAGACACATGCAACGCTTTCACTATTAGTGCAGTTCTCGTTGGAAGACATAGATGAGGCGCTAGGAAGAACGAAGAAAAGTGTTAAACAAACAGTGAGCAGTGATAGTGGCAGAAAAAGTATTAATGGTGCAATTCCTAAAGGAACGAACCAAACATCTACGTCAACCGAAGCAGACATTCGAGGATTCGACGAGAATGGAAACCCAGTGATCCTCTCGGATAGCACGAATCAATCACTCCACTCAGTCCCACAACAATCAAGCAGCAGAAACATATCGGTAAATTCGTTAGCATCACTTCCGCTGCGCATGACCTCAACAATTCACCAAAGCGATAGGGGAGCAGAATCACTAGAATCGGAACGCGCTAATCGGGGAAGAGGCTCGCGCGTTCTAAGTCCACGAATAGTCTCAAACAACAGATACAGTGCACAGAAAGAGTTCAATCCGGGTGGCCAGGGATTCAGCAGTTTTCCACCACCGCTTTATGAACCACCAAGAATAGATGCGAGCGAAGCCGATGCAAGAGCGGATTACTACCAGCTTCGAGATGGATTATTACGCCAAATGAACCGGCAAGGACAGGAATACTTTCCTAGGCCGCCTTTAGAAGAAAGAAGGACTCTGAAGGCGATTCACAATTGGCCGTTCCGATACAAAGGCGAAAAGGATGGCTCATTGTTGAACACATTTCTGCAGCGGGTGGAAACATTTGCAGCATCAGAGGCTGTTACGGATGACATATTGCTGCAAAATGTAAAACATCTGTTGATGGACGACGCCCTAAACTGGTACAGTAACATTTATGCGACGGGGAGTTAGCAACCTGGGAAGAGTTCAAGCGTCTGATCAGGCGCGAATTTCTGCCAGCTAACTACGCTTACATCCTTAGAGCAGAGGCCTACCATCGCTTGCAGGGTGAAGAGGAACCCTTTAACAAATTTTACCAGGACATCACCACACTTTTCCAGTATGTAAGCCCTCCGATGAGCGACTTAGAGAAACTGTTTATCATCAAAAAGAACATGAATTCGACATACGTACCAATAGCAGCATCACAACATTCCATCCGTTCACTGGAATGCAAGGAGTTGGACGAGCTGAGAAAACTTCAACAACAGCAACGCCGGTTTTCCCTCCCATATGGAGCCTTAATTGAACCTGCTTTAGCAACCCCAAATTCTGCGCAATGGTCACCAAAACCACAACAGCAGTTGCCGCGATTTGGAAGGGTTCACGCCTTGGAAACGGAGAATGGGTATAGCCATGAAGGAAACGGTTCACCATCGTCGCAATTCTCAGAAGTGGGGCAACATTTACAGGAAGAAGAGAGGATGGAACACAAAATGGAAGCAATATTGCAGCAAGTGAATGCACTCAGACTAAGATTTGATCGATGAGAAGCTGCGGGAAGTCATTCAATTCACAGTGTCAAAACACTTCATCTGCTAATTCCAACGATATGCAAAAACTGCAGAATCCAGATGCAACGATCGCTCGAGCGCAACCTGCGGTGATAACATGCTGGAATTGTGATGAAGAAGGACACAGATTCATGGACTGTGCCAATCCGCAGGCAGTGCTATTCGGCTACCGCTGCGGCCAAAAGGGGTTCTCACTGCGAAGCTGTCCAACCTGTCGTCAACGATCTGAAAACGCACTGGCGGGGACCTAGTAACCGAGGGAATGGAATCCTCGCCACAGTTAGATAAGCCCTCCACAGTTCCCGACCTAATCCAGATCAATTTCTTGATCATAAATCCTGAAAATGACAATAGACCTCATGCAGTGGTAGAAGTACTAGGCAAAGAGATTACCGGATTGCTTGATAGTGGCGCCAACTGCTCAATTTTAGGTGGCGAGTACGTAGAAATGGTGCAGGAGCTAAACTTGCCTAAGGAAGCACTAGTGGGAGGCATACGGACAGCAGACGGAACGGAGCACCGGATACAATCCTGTACCCGCCTTCCGATAGCCTATAACAACAAAAATGAGGTTATCTCGATGCTACTGCTACCCACTCTACCAACATGTGTGATCTTTGGAATGAACTTCTGGAATGCATTCGGCATTAAGCCAGTTTGCTGTTCGTTAAATCTAGAAGTTGAGACACAAGAACATCCACCAGAAGAAAAAACCAAATCTCTGTCCGAGGAAGAAAAGCATCGACTAGTAGAAACCACAAGCCATTTCCCAAAAGCGAAGCCCGGAAGACTTGGAAGGACAGATCTCTATGTCCATCGAATTGACGTTGGTGTTGCGAGACCACGGAAACAACGTTACTACCCCATGTCCAAGTACGTGCTCGATGAGGTAAACAAGGAAATAGACCGAATGCTGGAGCTGGGCGTGATAGAGGAGGCACTCTTCTCGACGTGGAACAATCCGTTAGTAGCCGTGAAAAAGAAGGCTGGACAATACCGTGTCTGCCTAGATGCTCGCCACCTAAACTCAGTTATGGTAAATGAGGGGTATCCCATCCCACAAATCTCGGCGATGATGAACAACCTCAGCGGATGCACCTACATCTCGGCAATCGACCTCAAGGATGCCTTCTGGCAATTGCCCTTAGAAGCGAATTCTCGTCCAGTAACAGCGTTCACAGTGCCACAAAGAGGCCATTTTCAGTTCAAGATGGTTCCGTTTGGTCTGTGTACGGCGAGTCAGGCCTTGGCACGACTTATGACACATCTGTTTGCGGACATGGAGCCTCATGTCTTCCACTATCTCGATGACATTATCATCTGCTCACGTACGTTCGACGAGCACATCGAGATGCTGAAGAGAGTTGCGAAATAACTGAGAGATGCTGGACTTACCATATCCTCTGAAAAATCAAAGTTCTGCCTGGAGGAGATGAAGTATCTGGGTTATGTTCTGAATCAAAACGGGTGGAACGTGGATCAGGAGAAAATCGAGAGTATAGTGCGCTTCCCAGTTCCACAGTGCAGAAAGGAGGTACAGCGGTGGCTAGGAATGTGCAATTGGTACCGGTTCATAACCAACTTTTCCAGAATCGCAGTACCATTGATGGAGCTAACAAAGACCAAGACCAAACTGGTGGACGAGAGAAGCCGAAGAAGCGTTCCTGAAACTCAAATCAGCACTCGTGTCAGCACCAGTTTTAAAGATGTCAGACCACACGAAGCCGTTCGCGATTGCGAGTGACGCAAGCGACATAGCTATTCGAGTGGTACTGACTCAGGAGACCGATGAACACGAGCACCCAATAGCCTACTTCTCGCAAAAACTATCAGCGTCAGAGCGGAAATATTCCGTAACCGAACGAGAGTGTCTGGCCGTAATCAGGGCGATTGAGAAATTCCGAGGCTACGTAGAAGGTACAAAATTCACGGTGCACTGTGACCACTCCGCACTATCCTATCTAAGGTCAATGAAGAACCCGACGGCACTCATGAGTCGCTGGATTCTAAGACTCAACGCCTTCGATTTCGACATAGAATACCGGAAGGGAGAGATTAACACGGTACCGGACGCGCTGTCCAGAATCGCAAATACGATGGTGTTTACGGCAGATGTTTCCATCGATCAGTGGTACCAGAAGTTACGGGAAAGAGTGCAGCAAGACAGCGATAAATTTCCGGATTTCCGCATAGTGAATCAAGATCTCTACAAGAACTGTAGCACCAAGAACGACGAAGGTGCGCTGACATACAAATGGAAGAAGGTCGTACCGCTAAACCAGCGGGCAGAGGTAATTGCGAAATTTCACGATGCAACCTCGGGAGCGCATCTAGGATTCCAGAAAACATGCCAGAAGCTGCAAAATCACTTTTATTGGACGAAGATGATGGAGGACGTCGCACGGTACGTTAAAGGATGTACGACATGCAAGGCGAGCAAAACACCAAACAGAATAATGATGCCGAATATGGGAGGTTCTAAGGCCGCTCGTGTACCATGGGAGCTTGTATCAATTGACTTTGTAGGCCCATTCACTCGTTCGCGTGCCGGAAACACCGTAATACTCGTCGTGGTGGACTGGGTAACACAATACGTCATAGTGCACCCCATGAGATCAGCTGATTCGGTGAAAATGGTGGAGTTCCTAGAACAACACGTGTTCTTACGATACTCGCGCCCGCGGATCATTCTCTCAGATAATGGAAAGCAGTTTCTGCCGGCAGCCTTTAAGGCAGTGATCTCTATGCACAACATCATCCATATGAAGAAGGCATTTTACTGCCCAATGGTAAATAACGCCGAGAGGGTGAACGGAACGGAACGGTGCATCTGAGCGCTACTAGATGAAGACCACCGCGGTTGGGACGAGCACCTTCAGGCCATCGTAGCAGCCATCAACGGGGCAAAGCATGAAACTATTGAGTTAGCCCGCATTACGCAAACTTTGGTAGAGAGCTAATATTGCACACCGATCTATACACGCAGCAGGATTTGAACATACCCGACGATCCCAAAGTGGCGCAGGACGTACGACTTTCAGCGATTCGCCGGATTCTCGAATTCGTTATTCAACGCATCAAGAACAACCATGAGAAGACCAAGCAACGATACAATCTGAGGACACGGGCAATCACATTCAACATCGGCGATCTCGTCTGGAGAAGAACGTTTACTCAGTCGTCCAAGGTGGATCACATCAACCGAAAGCTGAATTCCAAATTTGTCCCAGCCACGGTGGTGAAGATCCTGGGAAGCAATCTGTACATGTTAGAGGATGTAAGGGGTGGTAAGCGAGGACAATGCCATGCCAAGGACATAAAGTCGGATTAGGAAGGTACTGTAACGAGCTATGTAAGCAGTAAAAGCTGCGAACAATAGATCATCAACAGAGAATCAACAAAACACGCCAAACGGTCAAGATGCAATGATGCCGAATGAGGAAAAAACAAGACAACACTGAAAGGGTAGCTGATAGAACGAAGTGGAAGAATGAAACAACACACTGCGGAAACACGGAAAATCTGGATGGTGCTGCTATACACAAAAAATTCTCCTCGAAGCATCGAAATCGATGGCCATCGCACGGTGGTAGTCAATGGATGACGGTAGCCTAACGCATGTGCAAAAAAAACAGCTCCAGTGACCCGATCAGGTCAGAAGGCCTCAGTCAGGTGTGATGAGCAACAACACACAAGTAAACGGCCTCTCCACCTTGACAAGGATTCGGCTATGCAAGCAGAAGTGCAACCGACCACAACCTTTTGCCAAGAGAGATAGGAAAGCATGCTTAGCGGTACTTCGAGCAGAGAAATCAGGAACCAGGCAAGAGCCAGATGAGGACCAGAACGCGGTTAAAATGCATTCCCATGCGCTGGGGAATTGGCCGCTTGCCGTTCACGATCGTGAGAAATCGTACCCTGAGCGGTTGGAAACGAGTGCCATGGAGCTTCGCAGAACTTTAGTACGTAGCTGGAATAGGAGGAGCGGACACACTGAGATCGACGGTCAGGGACTGGTTCGACGGGTAGTTGAAGCCTACGGCCTCTATTCAGAAAGGTACAAAATACAAGGCGCATCAGGATTACGACTAATAGATTTTGGAAGCAGCACGCAGCGGAAGAAACCCAAGAAGGCTCAGGAGATTGGAACTCCTACGATCAGTAAGGAGGCTCCAAATGCCACCATCCGAAAAGCAAAAGTCCAGCTATGTAAACAGCCAGTAGGATGCTGTTGACCACGAGCGCACGTGCCGCCAAAACACGTTCTACGGAAGTGGCTAGAGGACCCAAATCGAAAATGAAACCTCGCCATTCCTTATATTCACAGGGACCAACACATCAGAAATTTCTGGCGATCGCGGTCCAATTTCCATCACAACGAATTACTCTACTTTTGCAGTATGTCGACCACTGGAAATTTTCACGAACAGTATCGTTCAAAGCAAATGAGTGACATTGACTGAATTCCAGGCACAGGTCTCGAACGAAGTGGTAATCGTTGCATGGGGGTCACTACAAAATATTAAAAGTAACGCGAACAGGGGGCGCGGTAAACCCTCCTTTCTGGGCTCGTAGTGATTCAGGTCGCGTAAATGCTTCCTTCGCTCAATTAGTGAAGCACAAAATCCACTATAAACGTCAAAGTATTAGCCAACTTTAGTTCGTACTTTTGTTATATGTATCTCTAGTTTTACTTTAGTTTCTAAAACTACCGTAGATCGTTTAAGTGTCGTGCCACAAGATGGGCAAAGCAAAGATGGGACAAGAACTAGCGCAGAGACCTTTTGTTCTTATGTGAGCGTTCAGATCACCTTTGGCAGGATTCGCTGCCGTTATGATTAGTTTGTTTTGAATATGGTTGAGCTTTTGGATCTGGCGAGCAGCAAGGCTTGCGTATGTTAGTTATGATGCAGTTATAAATATCTTAAGGTTTGCTTAAGTCGATAAAATTTAGATCTGCTCTGTCTCTGTGCGACTTCTTGTAGAAGTGGGTCTGAGTGTTTTTTTGTGAGCTGTCCGTCGACGCTCACAAAAAACTCTGCGCTTGTGGTAAGGTTGTGTTACGTTAGTTAAAATAATAGTTAAGTTTGATGATTCGGCAATATGTGTGTAAAAAAATATTCAACCATCGACATGAGGGTGACACCGGCTGAACCAGACGAAGGAAATACTGAAGGGCTGGTGGCTTGAAAGGAACGGCGGGCAAAATATTGTCTTTAGCCAGCAGTTTGACAGCAGACAATTTCCGCTCAGGGCAGACTTCACTTGGTTCTGACACGAGGAAGGAAAAGATCGTGCGAGAATTTGGTGGTCGCCAATGCGACACCGCACTTTTTTTCGGGAGAAGATTTTAACGCGTGTGAAAAAACTCGTCGGAAAATTGTCGTCGCGAGTGAAACTTTCTCAGAAGACCATCTGCATCCACAAAAGTCACCAATAATCCGTAAAAATTGGAAAAGGCCTTCAGCTAGCCGCACCGGTCAGTGATTAGCAGTGACTGCTCGGACAATAGTGGTGACCCGATCGGGAGGGAGCAGGCCAGAACTGTGACAAAAGAGCGTGCTGGTCTTCCCACGCAGCCGTCGGGCAATCGGACCGAGCACGTACCACCAGAACCTGAAGGAAAAGTGTCGCGTCGGTCTGAGCGAGCAAGTGATTGTGTCGTGAGTAGGGAGAACCGAATCACGAGCGACTTTCTCGGAGCATGGTCCGAATACGGTGAAGCATATCGAGAGCCGGAACGAGATACGCTATCCACTACCCGACCAGTCTGCACGGTGAAGGGCGAACCGCGTGGTCAACGGCAGCCATCGACTTGGAGCAAGACTGGAACACAGTGAACGTCACGTGGAGCGCCGGCATCCACGACATGATGAAGAAGGCGTCGTTCACCGGGTAAGTTCACCCTAGCCCTCTGGGTACCTTTTATTTACACATATCATCATGACTGAATTCCAGCGTCCAGGGGTCACGCACGTGAATGTACTTTTGGGCTACCGAGCAAAGTTCATAACACTGGTCTTTTTGACGTAGGACTACGTCTTTATTTTCGACATAGAGGTGCACGTTGCAAATTCTACAAAAATGGTATGTAACGAAAAGTGGTCCAATTTTAAACGCATATAATTCAGCCATCTCACGATAAATTTTCAAATTTTTTGCGCTTGTCGCCCCGAAATACTTCTAAGAATATTTTATTTATTTATTTTATTGAAAGGCTTTAACCCAATGGTCATTCGCCTTTGAAATTTTGGTTATAACCTAACATAATTATAATATTGTTCGTGGTTTGTAGCACAAGTGACACCTTTACAGCTGGTCGAATAATCCCGCGTCCTTCAGAAAGGCCAGTAATATTTCTTCTCGGGTAGGGGACAATCACCCCGTCCAGCTGGATCGGCCTCCCTGTTGCGATATGGTTTGTGTTGCAGCAGTGCGTAATCATGCTTTTCGTGGGAGACATGTTAAAGCCGACTGATGTAGCCCATCGGCTCACCGCACTTACGGCGGCTTGAAGTTTGCGGCGGGTACGTATGGTGGTCCTTCCCGTCGCGACCAGCACGATGTCATCAGCGTACACGAACACGTAGATCCCCGCCGGTAGGCTGGCGAATAAGGAGTTCATGGATACCAGGAACAGTGTGACGGCGAGGACTGATCCCTGGGGAACCCCGTTGTCTTCCGGAAAGGTGTCGGATTGGGCACCTCCAATTCCCACCCGAAAAGTGCGATTAGATAGGTAGTCGCTCAAGAAGTGGCCCATGTTTCCAGTGATTCTCCAGTTGGCCAGTTGTTGCAGTACTCCGTGACGCCACACGGTATTATAAGCCTTCGCCACGTCGAGTATGGCGATATCAGCGTGCAGGCCATCAGTTACGGATTGACGCACCACCTCTCCAAAGCTGGCGAGATAGGCACCTGTTCCTGCTCCACGTCGGAACACAAACTGCCGTTGATCCAGGAGTTTACGCTCCTCCAGTAGGTCCATCAGTCGTCTGTTGACCATTCTCTCCATCGTCTTAGCAAGGCAGGGGAGCAGGCTGATTGGGCGGAAGTCATCCGGCGTTCTGTTCCCCTTGCATCGCTTTGGGATAGGAATAACTAGAGCTTCCTTCCATGAGGCGGGCATCGGTTCACCACTCCAAATGCGGTTAATGCTGTCTAATATCGCCCGCTTGGCTACCGGCGGGGAATGTTGCAGTAGGGGATAGCCAACATCGTCCAGTCCGGCAGACTTACCGTGTACCGATTCCAATGCCGCACGCAGTTCACTTCCGGTGAAAGGCCGGTTGTACACTTGCCCTGAATCGGGTTCAAAGCGGACGGGGTTACTCTCAGCCCTTTGCTTGATGCGTAGGAACGCAGGTGAGAGAGCGGCGTCTGCAGACAAGGAGGCGAAGTGCCTGCCTAGCTCGTTACCGATAGTCGTGGGATCGAGCGTCGTGCACCCGTTAACGGTAATGGCGTAGCCACTGTGTCGCCGCTTTCCGCTTAGGGCGTTGACTCTCCGCCAGAGCTCTGATGTCGAGGAATCTGGGGAAATACCTTCCAAGAATCTGGTCCAGCTGATGTTTTTCGCCTCTTCTATGGCTTTCCTGGCCTCGTTCCTGGCCTTTCTGAAATCATCCGCCCGCTGGTTTCGGCGGGGGTCGTCCGCAGTAGTCTTCCTCAGTGCCCGTAATGCAGTTCGACGAGCTCGTATAGCAATCCGGACCTCTGGGCACCACCAGTGCACCGCCTGTCGCAGAGGGTTCCCACTTGTCCTGGGAATGCAGGAAACGGCAGCCCGATTTAAGATGCCGGTGAGTTCGTCCGGGGTGTATGACTCCTTCCGATCTATTAGATCGTCAACGGTCTCCTCGTAGCGGGTCCAGTCTGCCCGATCGTAAAACCACCGTTTTCGGCGGGTTGTTGAAGGTGGCGTCTGATTGTATACAACCTGGATTGGGAAGTGATCGCTGTTACATGGTTCGGCAAGGACAGTCCACCCACATGATCCTGCTAGCGCTCCCGAGCAGATAGAGACGTCGATGGCGGATTCCGTCTGCCCACGGAGAAAAGTCGAACTGCCATCATTGAGAACCACGGCGTCGTTGTTTTCGACTACTTTGGCGATGTCGTTTCCTCTCCTGTTACAAGTACGTGAGCCCCACATGGTGTGGTGCCCGTTCACATCTCCCATGATGATGAATGGCATCTCAACTTGCTCAATGAGCCGCTGAAGTTTGTTGCCCACATTCCGAGTACTGCCGGGGATATACAGGGATATAACAGTGCACTGAACTGGGTATTCGATCCTCCTGGCGACGGCTATCAGTTCGGTATCCAGAGATATCGGTTGGGATGGCACATCGACCCGGATGGCCAGACCTACTGTCTGGTAGAGGTTCTCTCCACTGGCGGCGTTCCACGAATACTGGTGTCCGAACCATGATGCTGGGTTCGTCTGATCCCGGATGTGCGTCTCCTGCAGCGCCAAGCAGATGGGCTGCGTCTGTGCAATGATCCTTTGCAGGTCACCCAGGCACCCTCGCAGACCATTTGTGTTCCACTGGATGGCCAGTGTTGTTGCTTTTATCGACGTAGCAGAAGAGTGGAGGAACCCATAACCTCCGACGGCGTTGTCGTGAATGTCTGTGGAAGATATACGAGCAGCAGATGGTTCCGGACTTAGTGTACCATACGACGAGCTTACCCGGGGAGAGGCCGGGTCTCCCGCACCAGCAGCCGCCGGGGGGGCATCGCTAAAAGGCGGAACGTCCCCGGTCAGGGCCGGCACGGGGAAGCGGGCGCTCGTTTTGACGCCGGTCAGATTTTTATTCGAGCTGGTGTCATCTTCGGTGGGGGAGTTGATACTTTCATCTTGGTAACGATTAGTTTGCTGCTGCTGTTGGGTGGTAGTTTGTTTGCTGGGTGCTTCCATGCTATAAACATTTTCGCTGGCTGTACCTGTGAGCGAAAGTTTGCCGGCAGGTGGATTTCGATTGGGGTTAATTGTGTTGGAACTTACCCGGGTGATGCCCGGGCCTCCCGTACCAGCAGCCGCCGGGGGTGCATCGCTACTAAGCGGAACTGCCCCGGTCAGGGCCGGCACGGGGAAGTGGGTGTCGTGGTTGGTGGTGATGACAGATGTACTGAGGTCTGGATTGGTTGGTGTGGTACTCTTGTTGGATGGTTTGAATAGTACCGGGTGCCAAGAGCAACCAGGAACTGGACTAAGGTCTCGTCGAACTCGATGTTGTTGGTGCCTGTAGTCGTCCCGGCTGAGAATTCTTCCCGGTGGCCCGCCAGGTGCGGGGGAATCGGGAGATTGGAACCGGTTCTCGCTATTTTTGAACTGATTACTTCCTCTTCCCGTTCCAGGTGTCGATTTAGAGATTAAGCGGGAGGATCGCCTGCTCTGGGGCCCAGCAAGGTGCGGGGCGCTGGAGGCGGTCGTGGTTCCTGTCGTTTGGTGTTGTTGTGTTGGTGGATTTTCTGGTTTCCGGTCTGATTGGTCTGTGGTGAGTGATTGTGAATCGGTAAGAAGAATGCTAATTGGGGTATTAATGATACTTCCCTGTGGGGTTTCCAATGGTCCTGTGTCGACAGCCGCCGGGGGTGCATCGGACGTGTCCGGAACTTCCCCGGTCGGGGTCGACACAGGTAGGCTTTGTTTTATATTACGGTTGAATGTTATGTTATTTGTTGTCATCCCAATTAACATCCTGTTGTTAGTTCAGTTATATGGAAATATCGAGGGACACTTGGGGCACGGGGTTTGGTGGTGCTTCGGTGTCCGAGATGTTCCAAGTTCCGACTGATGAAGGGCTGTTGTTGCGGGAGCTCGATCGGGTTATCCTTTGTGTTTTGGGTGGAGTTGGGTCTGTGGTGCTTTTTATCGGGCTTCTAGATTTTTCCCCATCACCTGCTCGATTGCGATTTTTTTGCTGCTTGCGTTCGTCACGTAGTCTGGGGTCTCGCTGAGTCGCGCTGCTCGTACTGGCTTTGTTGGCGTTTTCCTGATCTCCCTTTGCTCCAGTGTGTTGGTTAGGTCTGCTCGTTCCGTTCGTTACCTCACGTAGTCTGGAGTCTCGCTGAATCACGGTGCTCGTACTGGCTCTGTTGGCGTTTTCCTGCTCTCCCTTTGCTCCAGTGTGTTGGTTGGTTTTGCTCGTTACCTCATGTAGCTGTTGTTTGGCAATTTTAAGTTGGCGGAAAGCGTCCGTCAGGTGGTTTTTCAGACGTAGAATCTCGACGTCCCGGTCGTTTTCTGCCTTCAGTTTTGTTATTTCCTGCTTTAGTTTGGCGATGGTGCGGTCCTTCTCGTCTCCTTTCGGGTCCGTGCTGCTTCGAGCCTGTTCGGCGTAGCTGGGTCCTCTGCGAGTTTGGGCGATTAGCGCTTTTGCTTCAGGGAACGAAATATTCTTGGAGACTTAATTTAACGATGGCCTCTTCCTCCATATATTTGGGGCACGTTTTTGATTTAGTTGTGTGCTCGCCGTCACAATTTATGCACTTCGAGACGTTCTTACATGGGTTGTTTCGGTCGGATGAGTGTTTCTGACTGCAGTTTAAACAAGTTTCCTCGTTGGGGCACACCCTAGTACCGTGCCCGTATTTACCACAACGGTAGCATAACATGGGGGAAGGGTAGTAGGGCCGGACACTAGTGCGTACTAGGCCGAGATATATGTACTCGGGAAGAAAAGAACCGTTGAATGATATCACCGCTAGGGGGGTACTGCTTAAAACCCCGTCGTATAACTTGGTGATCCTACGAACCGATACAACTCCTTGACCTTTTAGCTCCGTTAGAAGGTCGTCATTGGCCATGTCTTTGGTGTCGATGTCGTAGATCACACCATGAGTGATGTTGAGCGTGGGGTGAGAGACCACCTCAACCTCTTGACCGTCGATTAACTTTTTCATGCTCAGCAGGGCGTAATATGCCTTTTTCGAGGTCGTTCTTAGGACATACCGAGCTCCTCTGCCCTCCTTCGTGGCCGAAACTACTTTTGTCGGATCGCATCCTAGTACGCCCTGTACCGATTTCAAAATCGTGAACGGGTTTGTAGTCAGTCGGGCGTCGGACTCACCGTCCGATGATATAGCTCTCAAAAGCAGAGTCTGTTTATTGATTATGTCACCTGAATTTAGGTACTCAGGCAACGTGCGGCTTAAAGGAGGGGCGTTGTTCCCCTGTTCAGGGGGAAGGGGGGGATCCCCCATTGGGTTGGAGGGTGTCTGTGCCTCGTAGGGTGGACACTTTGGGAAAACAACGCAAAATACTACACTACCCCGTCACCGATGCGCGTAGTGGAGACGGACGGTTGTTTTTACTCTCCGATGCGCGTAGAGGAGACGGACGGTTGTTCAGAGTTCGAAAATTGTTGTTTTGGTGGAGGCGCGTTGGCGCCCAACTCCTTCGGCGTCTGAGCTCCTGGTATCGGTAGTGACGAAAAGAAACGATTTTGTTTATGCTAAAAAAAATCAAGTAGTCTTTGCACTGACGACGACACACTGGATCTAACACTCGCGGAAACGGGCCGAACGAAAGAAGGGTACTATATTACCCTGGTGGCTGAAGCCGAACTTCGGGATGTACACCGGTGGCTGAGACCGAGCAAAAATTTTGGTTTCTAAACGCGGAGCTTGTGTTGATGACAACCAGCGGCTCCGAGTGATTGAACCTAACTGACTTCTAAGAATAGATTCCAATAGATAAACCCAAAGATTTTTGATATCATGGCATTAAAAATTTAAATAATGAACAACCTAGTCCAAATATCGCACATTTACACAGAGAAGATAACTCTTGCCTAGTCCAGCATGACAAATTTGTGTACTTAGCGCGCTACGCTTCTATGAATGACGTCATCATCGACTATTTAAACGGACGGATTTCGTGGAACCAGCTCAGTTGCCTGTTGAATGGCAGACGAAGCAGATCACTGCGCTGTGTGTTTTCACAGCCGGTGTAGCTGGGTTAGAAGTCCGTTACACTGCCTGTGGAGGTACGCTACCCAGTGAATGCGAATGAGCTTGTCCGTATGCTATCTTTTGTGTTGTGCTCGTTTCCAGCACACTTTTATGTTTAATTATTCGTACACAAAATAGTTTGTACATGCGAGCTCCATTTGCAAACACGGTTAACATAGTGTCGTGGTATTAGTTGTCTCTTTCGCTCTACCCATCAGCGTTCATTCATTTTGCTTTGTGCGCTTGGGTTTAGGAATCAGAATATATTGGCTCAAATGGCACGTTCCCCGTATACGAATGTGACGAATGTGTAGGTAGATAGATATAATTTGTTACTAAATTGCACAACGAAAGTTTATTATTATTTACGTTTGATCAATTCATTGATTCATTTCCCCATCACGTGATTCATTTCCACTCAGCCTATAGTACTTTGATTCTACTAATAGGTACCTACATACTACAAAGCCTATTTATGAATGAATACACTGCCACTTGAAAAACTGTTGCAAAAACGCATCTTGTGTATATAAAAAATTGTTTTCGATTCTTGTATATTTATAGTTTCGATATATGATTAAAACCACTGCATTCACTATATTTGCATGCGTACTTTAGGAAAGTTATAATAATGGCAAAATATAACTAGAATGCTTGGTGTATACATGAAATGTGATTATATTGTCTAAAATTTGATTTTTCTTCACTGGTCCGGGTTTTTTACTACACACAATCGAAAAGTTTTTACAAGCTAATCTTATTCAATAAAGATTTAGTTCCAGATATTAGTTCGGTCACAGTTTTCTGTCTTCTTTCTTCAGATCTTCTTAAATAAGTTTAATCGGATTCGAACACCTACTACAAATGAAATGACCTGATAGCCAAGACCCAGTTAAGCTCAGCCGGAAATGAACCGGAATTCCGGCTGGATCCAGTTCGCATTCCGGCTCCAGTGACACAACCGATTCTAGTTAGAATCGGTTGTGTCACTGGAGCCGGAATGCGAACTGGAACCAGCCGGAATTCCAGTTCATTTCCGGCTGAACTTTACTGGGGAAGGTTTGGTTCAATATGTGATATTCTATGTTGATTGGTTGTGATTAAACCATACGTAAGCAATATGTTTGATTTATTATTACTATAATAGCGGTAAGCTTGAATCTAGTTGGTACCGCCACACGGTACTATCTTTGATTTTAGGCCTGAGTTTAGTCCGGCCTAAGACGTTAGTACCATTGCAGAAATGGCTGCATCCTGAAGCCAAACGAAAACAGTGTAAAAGGCCGCCATGTTCCTCTTGCATACATCTCAATAATTTGAATCAACTTTTTGACCTTAGATGTGCAATATTATGCCCCATGTTGCACACAAACCATATGAGGGCAAGTAAGCAAGTTTTTTTATGTACGATAAACAGGTGTAATCGAATTTTAAATGCAATCTTTTTAATATTCTTTATCGTCCTATATCTAGAAGGTGCTACACGCTCATTTCAAAACGCCACATCGAAGAGTTATATTGCAGGTTGGCAGAAGTCGAATCATATTGAAACACACTGTCGAACGAAATTTTATAATCGGATTCAGAGATGAAAATTGTTTTCATTTGTTAGTTTACCTATGGCTATCACAATAAGTGACGTTTAATTTGCTCACATTTTTTTAGTTATTTTAACAACAGGAAAATGAAAGAATATACAATCACAGTTTATTTATATTTTTACTGCTTTCGAAAGAGTTCAAAACTAAGATTAAATGAAAAATTGTAAATAAAGCTATGCCATATTGCCGAAGTAACACTTTTAAATATGACGGCAAACAAACTGCTACAAATATTCTCGTTTTGATCATTATTTAAATGTTATCGGAGCTTGCTTTTATTGTTTCGCAATTTATAATTTTCTAGCATATCTTGAACAATTTGCATTTCCGCTGTAGTACAAATTTTCGTTTAATGATAGAACAGATATGTACAGGGTATGAAAGAGTTGTGAAAGCTGGGACTAGACAGATGACTTGACAAAATGACGCAAAAAGTTGAATATGGAAAAATCGCCTGAATTGTGTCGGAACTGGGGGGTTGTGTAAGGTATTATTGGCAAAAATTTGGATATTTGATTTTTTTAGATACAAAGATTGTTTGTCTTTTCAGTCCGGCGCCATACCGAAAACTTGTTTTGCGGTATACACCATAACTCAAAAACTACTGAACCAAACGTTGAGTCATTTGCACAGTTGTTTTTCACAGCATTTCACAAGTAATTAAGGGAGCTTTTTTGGTCGATTTTCGATTTTTTCGTAGCACTTTTAAACCAAAGTCCGATTATTGCTAAAACAACGATTTACATGTTATTGTAAAATAATAATATTTAGCACTTTGCAAAAAGCTCTTGTAGTTTCCTGGGCAATGATGTGAAGAAAAACTGTACAAATTCAGAACCGCCTCCTTAAGATTCACTGTCTGCATCCAGTACCAGGTTCAATTTGTAAATTTATAATTGTCAATTCATTATCAGACTATAGGAAGTAACTAATTGTAATTTATATTAATTAAAATTACTGGACTTTTGATATTTCAGGCTTGATAGGGTAATCGTGCTGATAATCTAAATTACTTCATTTTCAACAATTCTATATGCATGGTTGGTAGAGTAGTTGGGTAGGATGGTATAATAAGCCCCACCAGGCTAAAATGTCAGATTTCCATTGCATGGACGACATAATTATCTGAAGCAAATAAGTAATTTTTTGACATTTTTCATGTGTTGCAACTGATACAAACTTTTCAAAAGATGTAAGCTTCCACTCTTTTTCTATAAGCATTTGATTTGATTTGAAGCAGTCAGATTTGGCTGAACTGTCTGACTACTAAGTGTAATGTTAGAGAAGCTCCTCGGCTAACAATAAAACTCTATAACGTTCTCGATAGTATGCACCATTATTAGCAAAATAGCTAAATAACGTTTTAGTCAAATGTGGATCTTAAATAATTAATTGTTGCGGTTACACCACTGTAGAATTTTAAGCAATCGATTTACTATTTATTAGTCTAAAATGTGCTTTAGGATGTAAAAAATGACATCTCAAAACAAAGAGAACGAAAACAATTCAAAAATATACAAAATTTCAATTTCGCCGCAACGCCTCTTATGTATATCCCATGTGTACTGCAAACTTTAACCGCGTTTTTCTCGAAAACACTGGCCGAAATGTAACTTGAACAAATGGTTTTTGATCGCTTTGATATTTTCCCAGTATATTCAATATTGATACGTGACTGGAGAAGTACTTAGGATAAAAAAATTTTATTGCTTGCCTTTTTATTGATCAACGATTTTGAGTAGATTTTTTTAATATTTTCGACGTTTTTTCACTCAAAAGAGCGCCATTTCGCGTAAAATCAAAATATCGAAAAAATATCGCTTTTGAGAAAATCTTTAGTTTTTAGCGCTAGGTCAAAAATCACGGGAGATAGATTTCCGGCCGTGGACCCCTTCCAAAAAACGCGCATGAGGTGAAAATGCTGTGATGAAATTGCTCGAATAAATTATTTTGTTTGATACAGCACTTATGTTAAAAATCCCATTCAACAAGATGTCGATTCGACTTTTTATTGAGCAATAAAAAATTCTCGAAATAAATCTATTTTTTCGTGCTCTACAGTGGTGCAAACCCTCAAGCTAAACCGAGGATTTCGAAATCGTTTTAAAAACGAAAATACATCAGGCTATTAAATGGCATAAACAGTGAATTTTAAATTAATTTCACTGTACAGTTTTTAACATTGCCGTGTATTGCTGATCAGAGCGCAGCAATGCAAATGGCAGCATCATGTTACCGGGGGAAGACAAAAATATGCAAAAATTTGTCATGCTTCTCTTACATACATTTTGTTATTTTCAATCCTCTCTTCGGCTTTCTTCTGGATAAATATGGCTCTCTTTGCTCGCAATAAAGATGGCAATAAATAAGCCAGATTATCACTACACCAATAAAATAAAATATCAATTAATGCGTAGAAAACTACGCATTTTCAATAACAGTGGAATAACCCATTAAAGCTTAAAAGTCAACTGTCATAATTATCTTTGAAAGGAAATTCCGGACAAACCGTTACTCGCCAATCACAGATGTTGGCAGTAAACAAAAGAAAAAAGTTTTCTCTTCCATTAACTGCTATGAACTGTGTTTATCCAGTAACCACGGCTCACAGAAAGGAGGCTTGCTATTCCGCGAATTGACAGTTTTCGGTGACGTCAGAGAAATCGTAGAGATAAACAAACGGATTTCTCGAAAGTTGTTAATTGACAATATTTGAGCTCTTACGGTGGAAAAAATAGTGTGCAATGGACTTTTGACGTAAATTACGCCATAATTACACTAGACACAGTGGATAATCAGTGCATCTATGTGATTATTAGCGTAAATCGGGAATTTGGATGCATGCCTTAGAAAACATATCCCAATTTTCTGATCATAGCAAAGGTTTTGGACATCCGCATAGCTTCCTTGTGATTTACCAGGTGCTGATCATTCGTTAGCAGCAAACAATATATGAATTTCATGTAATTGTTTTCGCCGACGATTTCTATGACGCGCATTCGTCAAATGTTTACACTCTAACGAGCTAGCCTAGTATATGTAAGCCGTGATCCAGTAACGGTTTGTCCGGAATTTCCTTTCAAAGAGAATTTTGACAGTTGCCTTTTAAGCCGTAATCATATGCTTGTCGAGAAATAACTATCATGGCACCAATTACAACCGATAGTTCAGCCACCTCTAACTCGACGAGCGCCTATTCAAACAGAATAAAAACATGCATATGTATACCGTGCGGTACGCAGATATCACTCTGAGGCACATCACGCGATAGGTGCTCTCCAGTTTCTGTAGGTAACTGGTTACCCTCAGTGCTCTTGACCATGACGGGCCGCCTTACCAGAGGATAGATACGGCAACGCCTGCCAGTAACCTTTGAGCTGTTGATAGAGCCGCAACAGCAGTCGACGCTCTCTTGCATGTATAGTCGACGTGGCTGCCGAAGGTCAGTTTGTCGTCTATAATGACTCCGAGAGACCAGACTTCGCTGTGAAGTGATCACGACTTCTCCCACATGGATAACTGCATGTTGTGCCGACTTGCGGTTGTTGACGATAACTACCTCCGTCTTATGATGAGCGAGCTCCAGGCCTCTCGCGCTCATCCATTCCTCCACCGTGTTGATCCCGTGTTCTGCGGTTAGTTCTACCTCAGAGATTGACTCCCCGTAGACCTCGAAGGTTACGTCGTCAGCAAAGCTGACGATCTTGACCCCAGGAGGGAACTTCATTCTCAGAACCCCGTCATACATGAGGTTCCATAGCACCGGGCCTAGGATCGAGCCCTGCGGGACTCCGGCGGTAATCGGAACCCCTTTTTGACCGGCATCGGTCTCATATAGCAGTACGCGGTTCTGGAAGTAACTTTCCAGGATCCGGTACGAACCCACCGGTAGGCTAAGCCGGTGTAACGAGACCGCGATGGCATCCCAGCTTGCGCTGTTGAATGCGTTCTTCACGTCAAGTGTCACTAACGCACAGTATCGAATGCCTCGCCTTTTTCGTTGGATCGCTATCTCGGCAGTATTTATCACTGAGTTGAGAGCGTCCACTGTGGACTTACCCTTCCGAAAGCCAAACTGGTTGCTTGACAGACCGTCCGTACCTTCTGCGTACGGGGTTAGCCTGTTGAGGATAATCCTCTCAAGCAATTTACCAGTCGTGTCGATCAGACAGATTGGTCTGTACGCCGATGGGTCGCGTGGCGGCTTCCCGGGCTTCGGCAACAGCACCAATTTCTGCCTTTTCCATCTATCGGGGAAACGGCACTCGTCAAGGCATCTCTGCATAGCTAGCCTGAACATGTTCGGGTTCGCTATGATCTCAGCCTGGAGAGCGTTGTTTGGAACTCCATCCGGCCCTGGAGCTTTGTTCATTGCTAGGGACTTAGCCACTGCGAGTAGTTCTTCATTCGTCACTGGAGCCACCATTTCGGCCGTGCCCGCACTGTCTCGTAGTGCAGGTGGCCAGGGGCTTGTGGCTTGAGACGGGAAGAGTACTTCGATAATCGCCGCCAACCGGTCCGGAGACCGTTCTGGGGGTGAAGAGCCCCCTTTGGTCTTGGCCATCACAATCCTGTAGGCGTCACCCCACGGATTCGCGTTGGCACTCTCACACATGTTGTCGAAACACTTCA
This sequence comes from Topomyia yanbarensis, assembly GCF_030247195.1. NCBI lineage: Eukaryota > Metazoa > Arthropoda > Insecta > Diptera > Culicidae > Topomyia > Topomyia yanbarensis. The sequence continues at coordinate 113,870,976 of NC_080670.1, forward strand.
CGGCGGATCTCTCTTGCATCCTCGGTGCGAGCTCTTTGCATCCTACGTCTAGCTCTGAGGCAGGCTGATCGTAGAGCTGCAATCTCGGCACTCCACCAGTATACCGGGCATCTGCCGTTTCTTAGCAGGGTTTTTCTCGGCATAGTGGCGTCGCACGCGCGTGATAGAACAGCTACCAGCGCATCCCCACATAGACTGTCGGTGTTGGCCTCCAGTCCCAGGACCGCGGTGAAAGCTTCGCTGTTGAAGTGATTGGACTTCCACCCGCGTACCTGACAGGGATCTCCCGCCCTCGGATGCTGCACACCATAGTTGATCCTAAAGCGGATTGCTAAATGATCGCTATGGGTGTAGCCTTCGTCTACCCTCCATTCCATGCCTGGAGCCAGGCTCGGGCTGGCAAAGGTCACATCAATCCACGCCTCCACTCCGTTTCTACGGAATGTACTAGCGGAGCCATTATTAGCTAGCACAGTATCGAGTTTCGCAAGTGCCTCTATTAGCGCTTGACCCCTGCTATTTGTACAGCGGCTGCCCCATTCCACTGCCCAAGCGTTAAAGTATCCCGCTATGACTACCGGTTTCCGGTGTAACGGACTTACTTTCTAGCATCACAAATTATTCCCACAAAACCAATCCCTACATGCACCAATGTGAATCCTTCTCAGGTCACAGGTCATAAAAACCAAATTTAACATATCCTTTAGTCAGGCCACTTGAAACGAGGCCACACTCATATTTTCCCACAGATCGTAAATTACTTGAACGATCGTTTTCAAATCCAACTTGCATAACCAGATGGGCGCATTCCAGTTAAACCATTCTGGGTCGCACCACTTGTTATAGCAACATTCTCACTAGGTCATTATTATGCTGAGGCGACAAATAAACAGCCTTGCGTAACCAAACAAGCACCGATAGCAACCGATGCACCCATACTTATTCATTGATTTGTTTTCCCTTTTTTACGCTACCCGTACATAATTATGTGCTTTGAAATTATAACTGACTCCTCCCATTTTGATGTACATAGAATAGTTTAAGTCAGGTTAGCTAGGTTAGCTCGTAAGATTTTAAAATGGAATAAAACACATTATGTTAAACAGCCAACAAATGGACAGGCTAAAAGTTTAAAAGTAATATCACGTATCCAAAATGGCGATCGTGAAAAGTAAAGTGAAAGCAGCACAAGTGATAGTGAATTTTCGTCGCTCTCGATTTATTGGATTACTAACTTGCAAAAAGTTCTTCGATTCACCGGCACATTTCTTAGACAATAGCCCGTACTAAACGGACAGCTCGTAAATCTACTGGGGGTTAGGCTCCGCGTAAGCAGCTTGTCACCAAAGCTACCCATAAAAGTGCTCCATCCACTGGTGGTGTCAAAAACCCCCCACTGAAGAACTCGAAATATGAAGTGAAAATGGACATCTAACACCCACTAGTAATCGTTAGAACGAACTCAAATTAGTGACAAGTGACAAGAAATACAGAAGAATTCACACAAATAACAGTTATCTATCCACCCGAATAACACCATGAGGAAGTGAAGCAGCTGTACGGCAACAGTTTGGTACCGATGCCGCCACACCCTCCACAGGTCCACGAGTTGTTGCAAATTAAGCAGTTGTACGGCAACAGTTTGGTACCGATGCCGCCATATTCGCCACAGGCCCACGAGTTGTTGCAAATTAAGCAGTTGTACAGCAACAGTTTGGTACCGATGCCGCCACACTAGCCACAGGCCCACGAGTTGTTACAAATTAATTCGACATGTAGCAGTATCTCTTCCTACTCGGACGGTTTGGGTGCATGACTGACAGAAAGTGACGGTGATAATAGCAACAGCAGCAGAATCCGGAGGTAAGAGTTCGAGTTTTCGAGAGTTCGAGTAAAATTTCAAATCAAACAGTAAACAGATTTTAGTTAAAATCTAGGCTAAAATTGTCTATAAAAATAAAATTGTCAAAAATATATATATATATATATATATATATATATATATATATATATATATATATATATATATATATATATATATATATATATATATATATATATATATATATATATATATATATATATATATATATATATATATATATATATATATATATATATATATATATATATATATATATATATATATATATATATATATATATATATATATATATATATATATATATATATATATATATATATATATATATATATATATATATATATATATATATATATATATATATATATATATATATATATATATATATATATATATATATATATATATAAAATCGTGGTAAGCACCATACAGTTATTTTTCATGTTTCAACTATTTGTTACACAAAACTAAAGTATCCTCCCAATAACCCTAAAAGCATATATCACAGGTGGATATTAAATCATTATATACTGTATATTTTTAATTATTAGATACTAAATTACTATATATTAAATTTCGAAAAAAATGGGGTCTAGAACAAGTAAACCCCCGACAGTAAGCGGAGATCCGCAAATAAATATTAACAATAGCTTGGAACAGCACGCAAATTGGCAAGAAAACCAAGATACGAAATACTGGTTATTACAGGTAAACTTCGATATAACGTACCCTCGATACAACGTACCCTCGATATAGCGTCACTCGATATAACGTACATTTTGCCTCGATATAACGTACATATTTTAAAATTTATTTTTCTGGTCCAAATTTTTCTTCGATTATTCATGTATTCCATATTTTAAGAATTGAATATGTCATACACAATCTTAAAACGTACTAATTGAGCTTCTATTGAGGATGTTAGCAATTGGCTACTTCATTGAAGGTTTCGAGAGGTTTTTATCCAATTTTATTTGCGTATGATCGTATCGTAGTTTATCAAAACCAACCATTTATCTCAATGAATAATACATGATCAGTAAGTTCTAACTGGAAACAAGAAAAACTAGAATTAAGAATATTGGTGTGGCCATTGATGGATGGTTTCGGGACGGTTAAATCTGATTCTCTGGGCTGAATTACAATGTTTTCCATGGAATGCTGTGCAACAAAAACAGCATGTGCAATGCTTAATAACAGTCAGACACAGTTGCTTCAAGAAAATCTCGACGTTTCATGCATTTTAAAGATGTTTTGCATCAAAAATACGAATTCGATTTTTGAAATTTCATGGGGTCCCCCATTTGAAAAAAAATTTGAGTTCCGGCTTATATGGGAATTTCATATGTGACCGGACGGTTCAGTCTATATTTCCGGAACCATATAAGCGATCCGTATGAAATTTTATAGACATCTGTGGGGATAATATAGCTATCATTTGGGACTAAGTTTATGAAAATCGGCCCTACCATTTTCGAGAAACTGATATGAGTTTGCTAGTTTTGAAAGATAGCCGCTTTTCCCGGGCACTTCCGGAACCGTCTATGGTGGTCAATGTAATCAACGAAAATTTGTTTGGACGTTGGTGACCTAGAACTGCAAATTTAAGTTGTTTCAGAGACATTTTAGCGAAATTTTTACCTTTTTTGCTTTCATCAGAGTTTCGGTTTGAATCATAATTTGCTATGTGATTGCACGCCACAACCCGTAACTCCGGAACCGGAAGTCGGTTCGGTATAAAATTTAATAGCCATTTACGGGGACGCAATACCTTTCTTTTGAGACTAAGTTTGGTTGATTCGGTCTAGCCATCTCCGAGAAACCGATGTGACTGTTATTCTGAATTTAGATGCTTCCGCCGGGGCTTCCGGAACCGATGATGGTGGCCAATGCGGCCAAAGAGACTTTGAATGGATGTTAGTGATCTAATACTACAAATCGAAGCAGTTGTAGTCATAGTTTGGAAATTTTTTCACCTTTATACATTCATTGCAGAATTTATTAAAATCGACATTTTCTGCGTGATCGTGCTCACCACCCTGTAATTCCGGAACCGGAAGTCGGATCTATCAGAAATTCAATAACAGCTTATGGGAACGTTGTATCTTTCATTTAAGACTAAGTTTGTCAAAATCGGATCAGCCATCTCTGAGAAAAATGAGTGACATTTTTGGTCACATACACATACACAGACGCACATACACACGCATATATACATACACACACAGACATTTGCCGAACTCGACGAGCTGAATCGAATGGTATATGTCACTCGGCCCTCCGAGCCTCCGTTAAAATTCGATTTTCAGAGCAATTGCAATACCTTTCTATTGAGAAAGGCAAAAACATTTTACGAGATCAGACAGAATAATAATTGACTGATGGCTTATTAATAAGGAAAGGAATAAGAATATTTTCAATATAATTCTATGATAATTGCATTTTGGTTTAGATTTCAGATTTAATTCATTTAAGCAAAAAAGAATAATTACATGGAACCACATAATTTTCGCATAAGAAAAGTTGTTTCACACTGCTAAGTAGATTAGATTTTAAAAATTAGTTACGCTTTGTCAAAATTCTACAAAATAAAGTACCATGAACAACAATTTTGTGATTTTTTTGTATGCTTCGATATAACGTACAATTCGATATAACGAACATTTTTTAAATGGAAATGTACGTTATATCGAAGTTTACCTGTACTGACCATTTGCTCCATACAACTAATATTTACCATGTACCAAACGTACACAAGATACGTCAAGCGCCAAGCGTTTAAGAAGGCAAGGAAATCGCTTGCAAGTCTAGATCAGGTCAAGAATGCACATAAATTAGAGATAAAACAGTAAATTAAACAATACAAAAAAAACGCTTTTAATCCACCTGACAGTGTGATGAGACATTTCTTATAACTCTTATCACTCTCTTCGGATATTATATCGTTTGAGAACATTTAGAACTTGATGCTTCGCGATGTTTTTGATAACACGTACTGCATGGTATAGTGGTAGGACTCAGAGAATCGCTCAAATGGGCATAGGACAACATCAGTGCTAGAAATCTCTAACCAAATCAATGGGAAAGCGAAAAAATGGTCCATAAAATAGACATACCAACGAATTACTGTTAATGCTCTGTTAATAAAATATCTAAATTGTGGTGGGAAAACTGAATTTTCCTAAAGGGGTTATATATTGTACTGAGCCAAAAAAATCGAATTTTTTTTTAATCGATTTGAAGTTTATACTTTACTCAAATTTCCAACGCGACTGAGAACTAAGAAATCAACGCTTTTTCTTGAAAAGGGCGATACTAGCAGTGATACCATTCAAAGAAAATCAACAGTGAATATTTCAAGACTTGGTTTTATTTCCTATTTAGAATCAGAATATATTGGCTTACATGGCACGTTCCCCGTATGTAGTCGGGGATTTGTGATTCAGTGATCGAAACCAAAACTTCATAAAGTATTTGAAATTATTAAATTAAAATTTGTTTTTGCTATTGAAATTGACAAAATGATAGTATCGCCCCTTTGGCGATTGTTTACTTTTTCGGTCCCACCTATCAGCATTGAAGTATCGCCCTTACGTTTTTTTACAATAACTACCGTTCTACACCACCGATTTCTTCCGTGTTTTTTCAATAGCGATCATTGTTACTATTTACAGCTGGTATCAGCTTGATAATCCTAAAAAAATACGAAAATAACAGTTTCGCCTGTAAACTGCTAGCAAAAAAAGTATCGCCCTGTTTGTTTGCATGGAGCGTGGAGGGCGAAACTTTAAATAAACAAACAAAAATACAGTTTCTCCCGTTGTATTTTTTGCTGTAGTTTAAGAAAGCAATATCGTAGAATCAAAATTTTTAGATTAATTTGTTGCGTTTCAAAGCCCTCATTCGCATGTATGAAAAAAGCCATATGTTTACATTTGTAAGTATCGCCCTTTTCACAAAAAAGCGTTGAAATGAAATCGCAGCTCCTGATATCACGCTATCTCTGAAGTGCATGCGTGCATAGTTCCAAATTTTACTTCGACATCGACTTTTTCTAAAGGTGACTTCCCAGTAGTATCCTTGATTTGAATTATTATTGCTAATCCTTATGCCAAAGAACAAATAAAAACCTCTCGAAAACGAACCGTTTGGGAAAATCATCATCATTACTGGAATTTTCATTTTCACGAATCTTTTCGATAACCTTCCGTCACTTGCGTTAAGGCCCCCGTCGGGCTTCTTTTTCTTCTTATCTGCAGAATTGAGGATATCAATATAATACGCATATACGATACTCATATGAATGTATGCGTGCACGCGAATGAAATGAATGATTTCTTCAACCCGCTTTTTCACTCGCTTTTCCCATAAAACTACCCAAGTATAGTATACCAATGGATTCGTAAGAATCCGAGGAAACTAATGGTAGCAAGTAAAACTTGATTTGAAAAACTTCATAACACCGTTTTTTAATTTTCCCGTCGCACGCATTATATCGTCGCTTGTTCTGCGCAGTAGAAAAGCACAGGGTTTGTGCTAAATTAGTACTACCCGAAAGCTTGGTGCAGGGGCTAATTATAAATCATGTCACACTTGTATTGAGGGAGGGACAATGAAAAATTTCAACATTTTGTGAAATTTGGTGGAAAAAAGTAACCTGAGACATACCAAATGTATTTCTACCGAAGAAAAAAATATTGGACATCTTATTCGTGACTTATTTACCAAGGAAATAACCAATGACCCTGATAAGTGGGAGGGGGCAAATGAAATGAAAATTTTGCGTTACATCATTGATAGTTGCCCTGTTTGTATTTTAGAACTCACAGATAAAGCTTCGTTTGTGGAGAAATCTACTAAAAAGCTTCGATTGCCGATTTCTTTCCAATTGATACTATAAATTTATAAAAAAATTAAATTACTCATACTAGCTACAAGAAGCGCCAAAATATTGCACCCTTATAATCAATCATGATAAAAGAATGATTTCGTTTCGAAAACTACGTACTATATTTCTTTTGAGCTTTATGACTTTATGCTATGAATATATGCTAGCAATCAGTTTGCTCAAATCAATCTAATGATTATTCACCTCTGGCACATGGGCGGATATTTCTTTAAATCCTATAGCGCGTTGCCTGTTTTTCATGGGTATTTTTTGCCCAAATTTTTGCACGGTTTTCAAAATACCACGTTTTTTTAACATAACGATTCCTTTCAAGTAATAGTTGATAGACCAAAAAGTATTGAATCCACGAATATGAGGTTTGGTTTTTTGAACTATGCGAAATATGGTTATATTCAAAATCGTAAAAAAAATTCTAGTGCCAAATTTCGGTACGTTACTTGAACAGTTATTTCAACGGATATCTAAGTGGAATCCCAACGTTTAGAGCTGAAGAACTACTTCTACTAACACAAAGCGTCTATCTAGGTCGAGACTCGACAGAACAGACTAGCTATTGGAACCAGTGATTTTCCTATTTCTTACCTCCTGATCAGGGTATATATTATTACCATCTTATTATCATATTATATAGACAAAATGTTAATGAACCTGATTTATACCAAAAGTTGGACACCGACCAGTAAGTATGCACACCGACCAAGAAAGATCTTTGAAATTAGTAAGATTAGTTATACGGTAGAATAGAATTTTGATCTAAATATTTTCATACTACATAGAACAAGTTGTGTGTCATGAACAGTCCATTACAACTATATCGTTGAGTTTCAATACTTCACTATCAAAAACAATACCTTGGTACTAACATAATTTTACAATGCGATTGCAGGGTTAGTATTGCGACCCTACTTATCACTAAGAGTTCCTTCTGACTGGGGCTCGAGCATACGCCGAGTGACTTCTAAGGTCATCTAAGTCTTTAGCCATTGAACCGCCAGACTAAGGCATTTACAATTACGTACATGTTGTTTTGGGGTTTTTAAAACACAAACAAGCATTCAATTAAATTGAACTTGCGAAAGAAATGTCGAAATTACTTGTTGTTAGTTTTTTGTCCAAAAACATTTGAAAAGTTAGTTGGGAAAAGTTAGTTGGGATCTAGTGTCATATACCATTCAAGTAGTACAAACTTTCTCGGTTGTGGTCCATTAGGAGGTAGATAACAGTCTATTATCTCTCTCTGGACTAAATCAGCCTGGATGCCGTTTCGCTGGAGTCCTGCTCTCACGTCGTGGAAGGCAGCAGAAATAGGAGTCCCAAGTTAACCTCTAGCTGAAAACCAAAAGGCTGGAAAGACTAAAATAAGTCAGTAAACGGAGCATAATTGACCTTTCCATCGCTGTGTCAACCGAAGCTCTAACATAATGGATGATTGTATGATTTTGTTGGTTATTTTCGGCAAATTTGAGACTAAGAGAACGAAAGCAATGAAATTGAAAGACGGATAGGTATTCTAGAGTTAATCAGAACGGAAAACTAGGACTAAGCAGGCTCATATGGACATGATCGAAAGGAAATGTGCAGAATCCTTTGCCTTTTGCTAAGTAAGAGTTTGGCGTTATAATCATATTAAAACGCCGGCGTCGGCGGTAAAGCATGATGATGAGTTATGTTCTATCAATGACCATGCGGTAGACTTGGGTACAACGCCCAACTCCTACTTAGCGGAAGGCATAGGTTTCTTCACATTTCCTTTCGATCATGTCCATGTCCATGCTTTCGTTTCTCTTAGCCTTAAATTTGCCGAAAATAACCAACAAAATCGATACAGTAGAACCTTGCGGCAATTAAAATAACAATTAGCCATGCCCCTAATTAACACAAATAGGAGAGCATTATCCAACGTTTTCGATAGCTTCTAGTTGTTGTGGACTGTATTTTTATGAAGGAAGCTATTATGTTGAAAATTTAGCAAACCCCGTTTTCATTGCATTTAAAAAAATGCATCACCACTCCTTGTGAAATACCTAGTGCATTCATTTTGCGTATAGTGCACAGGTCTTATATTTGACATAACAACTTACGATATTTTTGCTGTCAATCTGGTTGTTGACAGCATAGACAAGAAATACGTCTATTGTTCGGTAAATTTGCTACATATTACATCGCGTTTTGATGATTTTAAAAAGGTTGTGTCATATTGTGGTAGAAATTGTTTTGTACTCATAACGGGCAGTGCTACAAATTCTCATAATAACATTTGGGACAGCTCTAACAGTATTACTCATCAATTGACTAACGAGTTAATGCCAAACGAGCACAAATATTCATTATATCATAAAACCTCAGCACTTGGAAACACATTATTTTTTTGCGATAAATGAGTCTTATTTGATTAGTTAGACATTTCATCAGATGTCGAAGTGTGTCGTAGTCCCGGGTCTACAGGAACCTTGGTGAGGAAGACTTGGTGAGCCATAAAACGTATTTTCCAACATTTGATTTTTGACTTGGATAATGGCGTCGAATTACATATTTTTTGTCATGATAGCGGCATACGAAGGAAGCTGACCCTCTTTGATTTATGCGTGTGTCTCAAAGCCTACTTTTATAGATTGTGAAACTATAACAAACCAGCATTTGAGCTCATTTTAGCATGTTTCAATTTCTGTGTATGATTAGCACTCTCCATGCATGTCAGAAAACTTGTTTCCGTAATTCGAAATTCCATTTTTCAAATTGTGTATCAGATATATTTTGCCAAGCAGGCGTACCCCTCGTTTACCATCCGGCTGAAGCCTCCTATTGAAACTAATACCTTTGCTTGGTTGAACTCTCAATGTGTGAAATGTGGCCGAAAAGATGATAATCCGCGGAATGTACCAAAACTTCAACCAATCGAAGTATTATGGGAAGCTGCTTCAGCAGCACAATTAAAATCAAGGATATGCAGAGTAGATCTCAATGTCGCCTAGACCATGATGGAAGCAGTAAAGGAAGTTTAGGTACACTTGAGAAAGATAGACCATAAGCTGTCCTACTTTTTTTTTTAAATAACTACTAGATATAAAACTTATTTGTTATAAAGAAAACCTGCCCTGGGTTTTAGTTTAATCCAGCTACTTCTGACTCACCCGTTATTTTGTCAAAAATTCGAAGTTGTAATCTTGCAATATCATGCAAGATCAAAGCAAAATCGCAGACCAAAAATGCCTTGTCGGACAATACTTGTACAATTATAGTGATGATTGGAACACTGTGCTGTTGCATTGACGTTCTCTTCAGAGATATTGAGATACTGTCTGAGATATACTGTGAGTCAAGCCGTCAACTGCGAAAATAATGCTCTCCCAATGTAAAATCGAAAGCGGTTTTTCAAAACCTTGCTTGTGAAATTATTGAAAAAAAAATCTCTTCTCGAATTGCCACGCGATGGAAGAAACAATCGTATGTCCGTGATCCGTAGAAAATAAGCTCAAAAAAGCACAAAGTCGAACCTAAAAGCCGAGCCATTGGAACTGGTTACTGATGTATGAGGCTCCGCCTGGTCATCATGGTTTGCTGGTGCAAGAAGAAGAGTGCCGTTTGTATCAAGGACATGGAGGATTCTAAACAAATATTGCTCGAATGACGAAATAACCGGTCAATATGCTATAACTAATTTGAAAAACCTGTTTTAATCAACCTAGTGGTGCAATCGTTCCTTTCTCATATATCCCAGCTACGATTCCATAACTGGATATGCTCAATAAGTCTGCTACATTCTTATTACGCTTAGTACCTATATGTATTTCGCTTTTGGCATGTAAAATACAAATTCGATTTTTGAAATTTCTGGTATTGTATCCTACATTTGAAACCAAGTTTGTAAAAATCAGTAAGCGTTTGCGGAAAAATAGGTGTTACATAAACTTAAGAACTTGGCATTGGTCATTAGTGATCTAGACCCGCAAATACAAAGAATGTTGCACCCATTTTAGTAATCATTACAGTACCTATTTATATGGAAATTTACTGTGGGATCGCACTCTTCAACCTGTATCTCCGAAAGCGGAAGTCCGTTCAGTAAAAAAATTAACAGCAGCTTGTGGGAGCGCTATACCGTTCGTTTGAAACAAAGTTTTTCCATATCGGTTCAGCCATGTCTTCCTCCTCATACTCACACAAACACACACAATGTATTAGCGACAGTCCGAAGTTACACGGGTCAAGCAACGTGCTAGCAAAAGCAACGGATGAGGGAAAATAAGAACGTGCCATCGTTGGACAAATGAGAATTCGGTGTCTAGCTTCTTTGCCAGGAACTATCACGTTGATCGCGACAAAGCAATGAGCTCACTGGCTCTAAGTTTCGGATCGATGTGGAACCTCAATGGCTCAACAAATGCAAGAGCCCGCGGGCTAAGAAAAGAGCAGGTACAAGTGTTGAAAAAGAATATTTCGCAGTGATATACGTACGAAATATTCTTTGTATATAAACAATTTGCCATTCACGGGACGGCAGTTGACAGTAAGAACTGTCATACGGAACGTGCTATAAAAAGCTCTGAGATGTCATCTGACAGAACGTCATGTGACAAAAGCTTCAAGTGGGTAACTTGAGCTTTTGCATATGGACGCCGCGCATGGATGTGTTGTTTACTATAGGCAGAGGGTATGACAGGGTATGGCAGTCAATAAGGGACTGTGATAAACAGTGCATGAAATATCAATCGATATCGAACTATGTTAGCATTATATAACTTGACGAACAAGAATCAAATAAAGTTATCTCAAACCTACCTACAGAAATACTTCGTGTTTTCTTACGGTATTATCAACAGGTTATGGGCCCAGTAGTTAACTGGAACTAGCCACCTGGACTATTGTAAAATAGTTGTTTTGGACGACCAGCGTTTCGGGCAGAAACGGCATCCGGCGAGGACCAGCGTTTCGGGTAGAAACGGCCAGCGAGAACCATCGTTTCGGACAGAAGCGACATCCGGCGAGGACCAGCGTTTCGGGAAGAAACGGCATCCAGCGAGCACCAGCGTTTCGGAAGCAAGCAGAGGATGGCGACCCAGCAGCAAGCTGGAGGATCTGCCGAGAGGATGGCAACCCAGCAGCAAGCTGGAGGATCTGCCGAGAGGGTTACTCTCGAGGACAGAAGAGATGGTGGCTACGAGAGGGGAACTCTCGAGCGCACCGTGCCGACGACGGCATACTTCGGTAGCGTCAACCGCGAATCGATATTCGACGGTTCGGAGTTGCGGTTCCCAGCCTGGAAATGGCGAATGGAACATCATCTTATAAAGATGAAACTCCAGCACACGTTGCTACGAACGCCCGAAGAAGAGGACTTCTACGAACCAGTAGTAGGTGCCTCGGAAGAGCTAGAAACAGCCAGGAAGGCTAAGCTCAGAAAACGGCTTGATGACGACGTCGAAGCATTGGACGAGATTGTCATGATGGTCAACAATGATGTTTTGAATAAACTCATTGGGCTCAACTATGCGAAAGAAGCCATGGATACTCTGGTCAGAACGTACCAAAAGGGCGGTACAGCCGCTATGGTTAATATGCGGGACCGGTTGTATACCATCAAACAAAGACATCACGACAAATTGTCCATGATTTTTGATGAGTACGATCTGATTATTCGCGAGCTAGATCGTATGGGTTCAAAAATGACAGCATCGGAAAAAGTTCATGCTCTACTGATCTCCATGCCATACAAGTACCGACACGTCAAAGGCGCTCTGATGGTACTGACGAATGAAGAACTGTGTGCCAAGCCGATCATGGAGATCAAACGAATGTTTATTGATGCTGAAGCTGGGGAAGAGAAGCAGACAGAAACGAAAAACGTTGCGCTGTCTTCAAAGTACAAGCCAAGGAGAGAGGTAACCCGATGCTTCGGTTGCAACGAAACTGGGCATTTTAAAAATAAATGCCCACTAATGAAAAAGTTTAACGCGAAGGAGAAAGATAAGTTCAAGAAGCAGCAAAAGATGGAGCCTAAAAAGAGCTTTGCAATGATGACCAAAGCGGATCGTGGTAGGAGAGTCAGATTCGTAATTGACTCAGGAGCAAGCGACCATATGGTTAATGACGAGAAGCTGCTGGAAGATGTCCAAGAATTAGAGAAGCCAATCACTATTTCGACGGCGAAAGCGGGCCAGAATTTACGGGCAACAAAAGTTGGAAAAATGCGATTAAAGAGTGTTGTGGGTAACAATACAATAAAAGAATTGAAATTGTACAACGTTCTTTTTACTCCGGGTCTTGAAGAAAATCTCCTTTCGGTTAGAAGGGTTAGCAAAAATGGTAAAAGGGTTACTTTTACGGATGAAGAGGTTATCTTTGAATTTGAAGATGAAGTAATTGCTTCAGGAATCTTCGTTGATGGTTTATTCCACCTTGATCTATTTCGGGAAGAAAAGTCGGCGGAAGATGGAACAAACTTAGCATTGTTCGGAAAGAAGGTGAGTTTGGAAACATGGCATAAAAGACTTGGCCATATCAGTGATACGAGTTTGGAGAAACTAATTAAGAAGGGAATGGTTGAGGGTATCAATCTAACTTCTGGAAATATTAGTGAAACAAATGTATGTGATGGTTGTATGGCGGGGAAGCAGGCTGCATCCAAATTTAAACACTTGCAGCTGCCAAGATCAAAACGACCACTGGAACTCATACATTCGGATGTTTGTGGAAGCATGGAGCAGGAAACCTATGATGGCTATCGTTACTTTGTAACCTTTATAGATGATTATACGCACTTTCTCGTGGTTTACCTCATGAAACAGAAATCGGAGGTTTTCGAGAAATTTAAAGAATTCGAAGCAATGGCGACAGCATTCTTCGAAAGACGTATTTCAATGCTAAGGTGTGATAATGGAGGGGAATATACAAGTAACGAATTTCAAGCTCATTGCAAAAGAAATGGTGTTAGAATGACGTTCACTGTTCCATACACACCGCAGCAAAATGGTGTAAGTGAACGTATGAACAGATCTTTAATGGAAAAGGTCAGAGCTTTGCTTTACGAAAGTGGATTAGCGAAAGATATGTGGGGAGAAGCATTATATGCAGCAACATATCTAATCAATAGATCTCCAACAAGTGGGATAGAAGAGGACAAAACTCCGTATGAAAAATGGTTCAAAAAGCGACCAAACTTGAATCATTTAAGAGTTTTTGGGTGTAAAGCATTTAAACAAATACCTAAAGAGAGGCGTCAGAAATTAGATTTCAAAACAAAACCTTTGATATTTGTGGGGTACGCAAATAATGGTTTTAGATTATGGAACAAGGATACGCGTTCAATAGAAATTGGCAGAAATGTAGTATTCAATGAATCTACCAGAGCCAATCAAGATATTGACCACACAAACATGGATTTCGTAGAATCATCTGGTCAAGATTTAATTAGATGTACACGCTTAAACCAAGGAGAACAGAACGAAGACGAGGATGATGCTATCCTTCCTTCTGATGAAGAACAGCATGAAGAATGCACACTCATCGAAACAGAGCAAGATAATCTAGATTCACTTGAAGAATCAGTTGGCGAAACTGACTATGAAAGTACAAATGAAAATCCAACAGACGAAAGAGAGGACGTCGATGATGGTCAATCATTGCGTCGAAGCAAGAGGGAGAGAAAGATACCGGGTTGGTATTCCGATTATACAGCAAAAACAGCAATGATTTTCAACGAAGAGATTTCGCAAACTATTGAGGAATTGAGGAAAGTTTCTGATTGGCAAGAATGGAAGCATGCTATTCAAGAAGAGTTTGATGCATTACATCAAAATGGCACTTGGACAGTGGTTAACTGTTTGCCAAAAGGAGTTAAACCAATTAACTCAAAATGGGTTTTCTCAATGAAAGAAGATGGAAGATATAAAGCACGATTAGTGGCAAAAGGGTGTTCACAGCGTCCTGGATTCGATTACTGTGAAACATTTGCACCAGTCGCCAAACTAGAGAGTGTTCGGTTAGCACTAGCCCTTGCTAACGAGCGTAAATTGTTAGTACATCAAATGGATGTCAAAACTGCATTTCTACATGGGAAGTTAGAAGAAGAAATATACATGAAACTTCCACCAAACGTAAATGGGCAAAGACAAACTGTTCGTCTACACAAATGTTTGTATGGATTGAAACAGGCAAGCAGATCTTGGAATAAACATTTTGATGATGCAATGAAAACACTAGGTTTTGTCCCTCTCAAAAATGACAACTGCATCTATAAGTCAAAATCTAGAGGCATCATAGTAATACTATATGTAGACGACATTTTACTACTTGCCAAAAACATCGAAGCAATTACGTGGATTAAAAAGAAACTTGGAAGGTTATTCCAAATGAAAGACATGTTAGAGATTAAGCACTTCCTGGGAATGGAGATAAATCGTGATTTGGAAAGCCAGACTATTGAAATTTCTCAAACAATATACGTGGAGAAACTTCTTAGTAGATTTGGGATGGCTGATTGTAAACCAGTGGGGACACCATTGGATATCAACACGAAATGGTCAAAATCTGAGGCAAAAATCACTGAAGAGCCATACAGAGAACTGCTGGGATGCCTACAATATCTTTCACTAACTTCTAGACCTGATATTTGCTCTGCGGTAAACACCCTAAGCAAATATGCTAACTGCGCCACCGATTGGCACTGGTCAGGATTAAAACGAATATTGCGATATTTGAGGGGAACGAGCAACACAAAAATAATTTATTCATCAAATAGCGAATATCCAGCTTTAGTAGGATTTGCCGATGCAGATTTTGCAAATGATCCTGATGATAGGAAATCAATTTCAGGATACGCATTTCTACTATACGGTAATCTTATTTCGTGGTCAACGAAACGACAACCGACTGTAAGCTTATCAACAAGTGAAGCAGAACTGATAGCACTTTGCGCTGCTACGAAAGAAGGAGTGTGGTTAACACAACTTCTCAATGAATTGGATGTAAACATAACACCATTCATCATAATGGAAGATAGCATCCCATGTATCAACATAGCACAGGAGCCAAGATCACATCAACGGATGAAACACTTGGATATCAAATACCTTTTCATCCGGGATATCATCAAAAATGGTAGAGTAAAACTACAGTTCATCCCAAGCGTCGATCAACCTGCAGATGCCTTCACTAAGGGGTTACCTAAAAATATACACAGAAAGTTATTCGGTGTATTGAATGTGCAAATTGTGGGGAAGTGTTGAAAAAGAATATTTCGCAGTGATATACGTACGAAATATTCTTTGTATATAAACAATTTGCCATTCACGGGACGGCAGTTGACAGTAAGAACTGTCATACGGAACGTGCTATAAAAAGCTCTGAGATGTCATCTGACAGAACGTCATGTGACAAAAGCTTCAAGTGGGTAACTTGAGCTTTTGCATATGGACGCCGCGCATGGATGTGTTGTTTACTATAGGCAGAGGGTATGACAGGGTATGGCAGTCAATAAGGGACTGTGATAAACAGTGCATGAAATATCAATCGATATCGAACTATGTTAGCATTATATAACTTGACGAACAAGAATCAAATAAAGTTATCTCAAACCTACCTACAGAAATACTTCGTGTTTTCTTACGGTATTATCAACAACAAGAACACAATCCTTCCCTAAGTAATATCTACAGAAGGTGTAGATTTAGTCTGTTGATGTAATAGGGAATCTCCCCTACTGTTCTACTGAGGAGACTTGATCACCTTTTTTATTTTTCAGTCCAACTCCGTGGAATGATAACAAACTATGTATTTTTTGTAGTTTTTTATTGTTTCTAGGGATGACTAATAATCATAAAAAAATAAATGGAAATATTATACTGGACATGAGCTATGAGCATTTCTGGAAAACAACAAAAAAATGGAAAATTCTTAGATTAGTGGAGACTCGATCCCTAATTTGGGGACACTTGATTCCTTTATGAAAACGTGTTTAAAAGAGCATGTCTATTTTTGCCCTGTTTCTACTATCATCCTACCCATCTGAAGCCTTTGGTTAGAGCAGCGTCTGCCATTTTTGCTCAACGCATTGACTCAAATGGTATTGCGATAATGGGGGTACTCGATTAGAGATTTTGCTGCGTTCAAACAGAAGATTTTCACCATTCTCAAGACAATTTTGTTATTATATTGGCTCTTAATAAAAGGAGAATGACCTTAACGTTAAAACCTCTATAATCGAAATAAAAATGGACCTTAATAACAAATCAAAGAAGCTGAAATAATAAAATTATTGTAGTAATAATGTGGTACCCTTCTTAATAGGGCAAAAACGGGTACATTACCCCATTCAATTTTATAAATGGATTGTAGTATTGATTAAATTGTTATGATTAGATATTGTTATTTTTGTTACTACATATTACGCATCTCTCACCTGATTTTTTTACGAATTCCCCAAATATCCGTGCAATTATTTGAAAGCTGTCTTTATTATGGTTGAGGAACGTCTAATGTGGGATGAATGGTTGCTACGTATACTGTAGTAAACAATTACAGTTATGTTTCTTTACGATGAAGCGTTCATTTTTGACATTTTTACATTTCTTATAAAAGAAATGTATAGAATTCGCTCAAACTTTCAAGATTTTTTCCGAGGCCCGGAGGGCCGAGTCTTATATACCAATCGACTCAGCTCGACGATTTGGGACAATGTCTGTGTGTGTGTGTGTGTGTCTGTGTGTGTGTGTGTGTATGTAACGGACAAATTCTCATTCGCGTTTCTCAGCAATGGCTGAACCGATCTTATCCAAACCAATTTTAAATGAAAGAACTAAAAAACAGTATGAACGCTATTAATTTGTTTTTGATTCTGATGTTTAGTTTTTAAGATATGAATGTTTGAATGCGTAAAAATGGCGTTTTTTGCAGTTTTTTTAAATTATCTGCCGGAATTGACAATATAGATTAACAATTTATATGTTTTAGACAGCTTTAACGAATACCTTTCGAACAAGCTATAGATTATTGAAATCGGACTATTATCAAAAGAGATATTTAACATTTAATGCGGACGAAAGATTTTTATCATTTCCCATTGCCAGAAATATGACCAAAAACATGTAATCTATTATTAACGCCAAAACGGCTTATTTTAGGTCAATAGTATCTTCGAAGAATTTGATGGAGGAAATATGCTCTTTCTTTTGGTATTGTGCTTTTGCTGATTAATCCCCCTATGAGTGAAATATTTTCACAAATTTTCTTGGAAGTGATTATAACGAAATGAAGCCTTCAGCAAATTTGTAGCTCTTACTTTTGCGAATAACTTTACTGATGACTTCAAATATCTATTTTGAATACTTTAAAAGTTATGGCTTGTTGTTTGTGGATTACTCTTCGTCGCCTATTCATTGTTCAATATAGTAATAATCCATTGAAATAAGCCAAACATTATTTCGATAAATCGAATTTTGTATTTCATTCTTCTATTTACAACCGCTAGAAATAATCACCGAACACTTCCAAGTTGTCTGGAAGGAACTTGATAACTTATCATTGCAAAAATGTTCATTTGTGCGAACCTTCTGACTGCAATTTTTCTAACTTATGACCATCGGATCGATCTGAAACCTTTCGGAAAATGAAAAGCGAAATAAATAACTCTAAGCAACGGCATAGCCAAGAGAAGGTTTTGGGGTTTAACACCATACACAACACCACCCCCCCACCACCCAAATAAAAATATTGGATTGAAGTTGAAAATTTATTGATGCAGACTGATTTAATTCAATATTACAATAACAATTATCGGATCCGTAGATTGATAACCTGTTGTTGTAAACATCATGAGAACTTTTGATAAATTGTCGGAATGGGGTCCTGATATGTAACTGATCTATTGGTCTTGATTTCACAGTTGTCTAATAGCATCAATATCAAATTCCTGCCTGAAAACATTCCAATAGAAAATTCCAGAGTTCTGTAATCAATCATAATCCTCAGATTTATTTTCAAATTTTCAGCTTTTTTCCTACACAATATTACGAAAGCTTATTAAACAATTTTTCCTAATAAGTTTTTGAAAATTATAAACTATTTGAAATTTTTTAATAGTTTTATTTTTTATTTAACCGTGATTTTTTAATAATTAGTGACCATCGCTTCACAACGTAGTCTATTTTTCATGGCTTGCGGTGAGCACGATCTCTCGAATTGCTGAACTGAAAATTATGGAATAGAAATTAATTTTTAGTATTCTTTACAGACCCGCTGGTGCCCTAAGACGATTTCGCTAGATTTTTAGAGCACTGTGCACTAGACTGCCCAGAAAAATGATGAATTTTTGAAAACTCAATCGGCCCACCCCTGAGTCGATTCCTAGTCCCACCAGAAGTACTTGTACCAAATTTGAAGCAAATCGGACAAGTCTAACTACCGGACCAACGTGCCTGAAGTTTATATTGGATTTTTCAACAATTTACATGGAGAAAACTCACTAGCTCGTATTTTTGCCGCTAGGTGGCACTGTATACATCGTATTATCACTGTAAGTGAAAATAAGAAAGATATTTTAATTATCTACAACTCTGTCGAAGACTACTAGTAAATCTGGCTATGTTAAAAGAAGTTATTAAACTTTTAACGAAGTGATGTCTGGGGCCTAGCAGTGCATGGTTGTGTATCAGTACTCGAGTCCCGCGAACTATATATTTTTGTGAAATAATGGTTAGATTTAGCCGAATAGTATGTTTACAAGAATTATAGTAAATAATACGAGTTATGTTTTGGTTAGAAAATTTTAGTTCCACCTGTGACCGCATAGAGGGCGCCACTACTAACTTTTCATAGAAAAGAGATAGAGTATCAAGATGTTCAGAAGAAATACTGAAAAATGCCTGTTCTATAACTTTGTAGAAGACACCAAATTTCTATCTCTCTCCGTTAAAAAGTTAGTGTTGGCGCCCTCTATGCGGTAACAGGTGGAACTAAAATTTTCTAATCAAAGCATAACTCGTATTATTTACTATAATTCTTCTGAACATACCATTGAGCTAAACTTAACGATTATTTCACAATAATGTTTAGTTCGTGTGAATCGAGTACTGATACACAACCATGCACTGTTAGGCCCCATGCAAAACTGACTCAGACATCACTTCGTTAAAAGTTTAATAACTTGTTTTAACAAAGTCGGATTTACTTGCAGTCTTCGACTAAGTTGTAGACAATTCAATTATCCTTCTTATTTTCACTTACAGTGATAATACGATGCATACAGTACCACCTAGCGGCGAAAATGCATGCTGGTGGGTTTTCTCCATGTAAATTGTTGAAAATTTCCATACAAACTTCAGGCCCGTTGGTCCGGTAGTTAGACTTGTCCGAACTGCTTCAAATTTGGTGCAAGTACTCCTGGTGGGACTAGGAATCGACGCAGAGGTGGGCCGATAGGGGTCATTATTTTCCTGTCACCCTACTGTGCACCCAGTGCATTAACGCAAGTGACGGAAGGTTATCGAAAAGTTTCGTGAAAATGAAAGTTCCAGTAATGATAATGATTTTCCCAAACGGTTCCTTTTTGGTGAGGTTTTTATTTGTTCTTTGGCATTAGGATTAGCGATAATATTTCAAATCAAGAATACTACTGGGAAGTCACCTTTAGAAAAAGTCGATGTCGAAGTAAAATTTGAAACTATGCACGCATGTACTTCAGAGATAGCGTGATATCAGGAGCTGCGATTTCATTTCAACGCTTTTTTTGAGAAAAGGGCGATACTTACAAATGTAAACATAGGGCATTTTTCTTACATGCGAATGAGGGCTTTGAAACGCAACAAATTAACCTAAAAATTTTGATACTACGATATTGCTTTCTTAAACTACAGCAAAAAATACAACGGGCGTATTTTAGTTTGTTTATTTAAAGTTTCGCCCTCCACGCTCCATGCAAACAAACAGGGCGATACTTTTTTTGCTAGCAGTTTAGAGGCGAAACTGTTATTTTCGTATATTTTAGGATTATCAAACTGATACCAGCTGAAAATAGTAACAATGATCTCTATTGAAAAAACCCGGACGAAATCGGTGGTGTAAAACGGTAGTTATTGTAAAAAAAACGTAAGGGCGATACTTCAATGCTGATAGATGGGACCGAAAAAGTAAACAATCGCCAAAGGGGCGATACTATCATTTTGTCAATTTCAATAGCAAAAACAAATTTTAATTTAATAATTTCAAATACTTTATGAAGTTTTGGGTTTCGATCACTGAATCATGCAATCTAGGATGTCAAAAAACACAATAGTTCTTAAATAGGAAATAAAACCAAGTCTGGAAATATTCACTGTTGATTTTCTTTGAATGGTATCACTGCTAGTATCGCCCTTTTCAAGAAAAAGCGTTGATTTCTTAGTTCTCAGTCGCGTTGGAAATTTGAGTAAAATATAAACTTCAAATCGATTCAAAAAAAAATTCGTTTTTTTTGTTTCAGTACAATATATAACCTCTTTAGGAAAATTCAGTTTTCCCACCACAATATAGATATTTTATTAACAGAGCATTAACAATAATTCGTTGGAATGTCTATTTTATGGGCCATTTTTTCGCTTTCCCATTGATTTGGTTTGAGATTTCTAGCACTGATGTTGTCCTATGCTGATTTGAGCGATTCTCTGAGTCCTGCCACTATCCCATGTAGTATGTGTTATCAAAAACATCGCGAAGCATCAAGTTCTAAATGCCCTCAAACGATATAATATCCGAAGAGTGATAAGAGTTATAAGAAATGTCTCATCACACTGTTAGGTGGATTAAACACGTTTTTTATGACAACAATGACTTCAATTGTTCTGGTGTGAATTTGGTTATTTTCAGTGGTGTGTATGAAGTATGGCGAAGGGGAATTTGAAAGGATCAAGTGAACCCCTAGCATCTATTTCAGCAAACTTTAGTAAAAATATAGTTGAACAAAAGAATCAGCTCAATCATAACGTATTCATATAATTGACATTCTCCTGTAATTCTGTATGCAAAAGTAGAGTATGTAGTGGGTGATTTTATCAATTTTATAAAAGTTTGAAAATTTGAAAAATAAATCTTCTTCAGTTCTTCTGAGACTTTTTTTTTAAATCGGTAAAAATTCGGTTACACAAAAGTCTAATTTCTTTTTTCTGTGTTAATGAAATTTATGTTTAGATAAAACTACGCAACTTTATAGTATATTCGATTAATGTATTCTGATCCGCCTTTGAGTTGCAATGATGGGATCAAGTCTCCCCGGGGATCAAGTCTCCTCAGTCTCCCCTATGAATCCGACAGTACCACGTACCAAGTCGTTTGAAGTTTCCCACTCGAGAGTAACAAACACAGATATTTTCTGATCTCGACGATCGTTCTCGTAGGTTATATGGTATACGGTACTCGGCCCTCCGAGACTTGACTGGAAAGTCGATTTGAAGTGATTGGAAAGCCTTTCTCTATATCAGAATGGCAAAGAGGGGAGACATAATGCTGCACAAAAGTAATGAGACCCGAACAAGTTGCGTGTAAGAATCACAGAGGATATGAAAATTTCCGGAATCAAATTCAGGACGGCTTTCAAAGCAAATCTAGGACATTTCGGCGTGAATGTAACCACCAAACGAAGCTCCCTCTCGCAGGTTGATGGGATTGACGGTATTGTAAACATCATCAAGCCACAATAGATTCAATAGAGTTATCTAAATATAAGGACCTTCGCTCTTTTTAGTTTTTATTTGCACCAAGTTCTACTACTAGAGGTTAATTAGTTCTCATGTTAATAATCCACCAAACATTATGACTACTGAAGATTTGATTTATATAAGAAGCCCGCTTCAAGATGTTGATTACAATACGCCTCGATAGTGGTGTGTCGAGGAGGCCGGGAGGGCTGATATGAGCCTTTTTTCTGTTCTATACCTTTCCTCTATTTACCAGCTCATAACCAACAATCAACCAGTAACAAATAGATAATTGAGAAAGGATGTGCTATGTGTGGTGATTGGCTATTCAAGTATTAGTAGTGCTTGAAGTACTAATGTATGTCTCATGTGATGATCATAACTTCAGCTGTATCTTGTACCTATCTAATCTATTACGTCT
The DNA here is from genome assembly GCF_030247195.1 of Topomyia yanbarensis. Taxonomy (NCBI): domain Eukaryota; kingdom Metazoa; phylum Arthropoda; class Insecta; order Diptera; family Culicidae; genus Topomyia; species Topomyia yanbarensis. The sequence continues at coordinate 113,893,853 of NC_080670.1, forward strand.
CTCATATATTGTCTTTTATTTCTTCTTTTCGAGTCCTATACTTATACACCCGCCTTCAGCTGGGTCAACAAAGATGGTGATAGTGAACGTCTTAACACTCACACATTCTCAAACGCGGTCTCAGCGGGAACCTACAAAAATGCCATCGTGCACGCGATTACGAATCGGTCAAGTCCGAAAGTCTATCCTTGATCCTAGAAGCCTAGGTCCATGCCTTCAGCTGGACCAATTAAGAAAATACGCCCATACCTATTAGACAACACGTCTCATGGCGACATAACCGGAACCCTATCGATATAAACGATCCCACTCTCTGCCAGAATTCTAACCGCGCACCGAAAATTTAATATCAGACTCACGGTTCGCGCAACCATTCAAGAGCACACGTTTCAAAATCACGTCAGCGCACAACCGTTAGAGCCCCTCGCGATTTTCCAAGCAACCTACGCCCACGAACTCGCAAACATGATTACACCCCGGCGATAAGGTGAAAATCTCAGCACTCATAAACTTAGTAACACGATCTCAAGCGTCAACCTACAAACTCCCGCGCTCGCGCCATCATGAATCGGGATCGTCCGTAAGACTCTATCCTCGGTACCAACAATCTAGGTCCTTGTTAATTAATAAAAAAAAAATAATAAAATTGAAAAATAACTCCCATATCCACTAGACAAAACGTTCCATGGCGACATGACCGGAAACTCTAGTGATATGGGGTATCTCTCTCCCTGTCAGAATGTGATCCGTACACCGAAAGCTAAAGATCAGAAAGACGGTCCGCGAATATATGAATGGCCGCAGGGTTTCAAAATCGAATTTATACACGCGAAGTGACATACACGCGAGCACACGCGAAAAACACGTCAACATACGAACGCTTAAGCCCTTCGCGATCATCTACGCACACCTATGCCCGCGATCGCGTAAACTTGATAACACTTCGGCAATTGT